>NC_056045.1:17228857-17361774 GCF_004379255.2 Salvia splendens
AAACACACACACACACACACATGCATAATCACATGATTTGTTTGAGCACAACTTCCATGTGCTTTAGTACTTTACTTCTTTGGGGCCATTCTTAGATACTCATTTGTGATTATCTCAGTCAGATAGTGTTTCACATATAGTGTCTAATTAGTACTCCTGCGTCCCTCTGTAGTAGAGACGTTTCTTTTCGGCACGGGATTTAAGAAACTGGGCTAAAAGTGAGTTCAATGAAGGGAGAATAAAGTAGGAAAGGAAAAAAGGTAGATAGATGAAGAGAGAATACATTAAGAGAGAGTAAAGAGTAAACTAAGAGAGAAGAAATAGGTTGCTTTTTGCCCCAAAAAAAAAGAAATGACTCAGCTACAGAGGAACGGAGGGAGTATATTTTGCAATCATAGATTAAATGTTTAATAATTTGAGAAGCGTTTTATGCATAGTGGCATGATAATAGTAATATGCAACCCAAATTTGTTTGGTTCATCTGTTTTAAAATACTTCCTTTTGATTTGTTTTATGAAGTGTTTATAATATGCCTCAAAGTAGAAGGCAATTTCGTGATTTTACTCATCTTTCGTGGATATTTTCTTTTCCCAAGCAGCTGTTTTTTTGTTTTATCACCTGGAAACGCATTTTATAGATATCTATCAGCATTAAGGTCTCTACAGGAATGCTTGCTGTTGCAACATGAATTCATTATCTTGATGTGTTGTTAGCATAAATGTTAAACCAGTTGTTCTTGATGCAGAATGTAAGTTCATGGAAAGTGTGAATCATGATGTGGTGGGCACTGATCTGCTGATGGATGATATTGTGTCTGAACAACTTACAAGGTAACATTAGCTCGTTTCTGGTTTCTGTTTTAAGTTTTTTTCTTGGGTTTCTTTTTGGTTTTTTTGCCCCCATTTTTCTCCTGCTGCTTGTGATTTTTCAATAGTTGGTCAGGTGCTTAAGAAAATTTTGGTTTTGGGGTAAATTGCCTACATAGGGCAAGAACCATGGAGCAATTACTATCTTGCTAGTTGTAATATGTAACTAAACACATACATCATTTCAGTTTAAGCTTCAACATCTTTGTTAATTTCATCAGGAATATTCAGTTCTTTGGCTTGGAACACCAGAAAAAAGTAGTATCTTCTTATGTTGTTGTCATTGGTCTTGGAGGAGTCGGGAGTCATGCTGCATCTATGCTTTTGAGGTCTGGTGTAGGAAAGCTTCTTCTTGTTGATTTTGACCAGGTATCTCAACTTAGTAAATGCTCCCTATTTGCCACTTTGCCTCATGTTTCCTGAATCATGTCTTCATCTTTTCTGGACTTTTAATAACTCACCAAGATCAATTATAATCCAAGGGGAAAATAAATGCTATAAAGGAACTATTTGTGTTTTTTCTGATAACTGGGGAAACTACTGAAAGGTTCTTATGACATTTATGTCACAGAAGTATTGATCTCTAAACTTTGCAGTCCTGGGTGCTTGATGAAATGCAGATCAGATCCTGAATATTTTTCACATTGTACTCATCTTTTTAGCGAGTTCTTGCTTGCACAAAATTCTACTATTGCACCATGCATTAAGAACTGATTATTATTTTGTTGCAAAGGTCTCAGTTTCATCGTTGAATAGACATGCAGTTGCGACAAGGGAGGATGTTGGTACCCCAAAAGCCATATGTCTGAAGAAGCATTTCTCAGCAATATTCCCCGAGTGTCAAGTAGATGCAAAAGTGATGCTATACGATTCATCATCTGAAGATGAAATTCTTTCCGGGAACCCTGATTTTGTTTTAGATTGCATTGATAACATTGACACAAAGGTGAAGCCTTTTCTTATCTTTTGTTTGTTGTTGTAACTTAACATTTATATTCTCAACTTCGGAGCTGTTAACTCTTGACGTAGTTATGAACTTCCTTTTCAACAGTTATGCTATCTGCATGGACAGTTTTCGGTAGATAATATTATTAATTGGTTATATGTATCTAAAATTATACTAAAAGAGCTTGGGTCATAACAAATTATTTTTATCTTTGAGCTTATAAGCTTCATGAAGGTAATAAGGCAGCATGACTAATGAACTCTACTAAGAAAACCTAAACACTAATTGGCCATTAGATTATACTCCGATCACATGGATGTTGTTGCAGAGAAATGCATGAGTTGCAGAAAATTTTGTATTCAACTCATGGTCTTTCCACTCCGATAGTCTGATGATATTTTCTTTTATTAATATTAGCCTTGCCTTCAATAAAATGTAGGCTTTCTTTCTCTAAACTCCACATATTGGCTCGTCATCTTTTGTAGGTGGCTCTTCTTGCTGCATGTGTTCGGCGTGGATTGAAAGTTCTATCTGCTACTGGAGCTGGGGCAAGAGCTGATCCAACAAGAATACGTGTAGCTGACTTGAGAGAATCATCCAATGATCCATTATCTCGTGCAGTACTGAGTTGATCTCTTTATTTTCGCTTTATATTCCTGCCCTATACAATGCTTAATCGGTGTAGCTCTTCTTAAGTTTGTCCATGCAAAGTACATAATACAAAATCCTTGTGCTTCATTACTTTCATTGTTACATATCAGTTTGAGTGCACTCAGGTTGATTCTATGATTCTGTGAAGCCATTGTTCAAGAATGTCTAACATAACTAATCTGAGATGGTTATTCTTATTGGAAACTCTTAAGTTGGATATTAGCTTCTAGATTTTTGGCTGCATTATGCCGTCCTTATTCGTTGTCAACTAGATCCTTTGCTACTACTTTTCTCTGCCAAAAATTTAAGAAAACAAATAATTTAGACCTCTCATGGTTTGGAGCTCTACGGTTTTATCACATCAAACGCCTGATATAAAGTAAATCTATTACTGGCCGAGTTGAACTCTTAAACGTATCAGTTATCAGGTTAGGTACCGCTTAAGGAAGGAACATGGTATTGAAGGTGGTATTCCTGTAGTTTTTTCACTGGAGAAACCCAAGGCAAAGCTGCTTCCTTTCAAAGCACCAAATGGGGAAGAAGAAAATCCTTCAGATTATCAAGTAAGCTTTTAATACTTTTATTGGACTATATGAGGCATGTTTGTGTAGTTAGCTATTTGCAGCAGACATCGTTTATACATACAATGATATACTTCTAGAAAATCTTATAAGCAAAATTTTTTATTTAAAAGCCTTTCGGTTATGCTCATGAAGAAATTAAAAATGATTAGTTTAATGAAGTTGGTAATCAGATTGTTCCAGGTTTTCGAGTTCGCATCATTCCTGTCCTGGGAACGATTCCAGCAATTTTTGGACAAGTCATGGCTTCATATGTTGTAACACAATTAGCAGAATTGCAAGTTCATGTGGAGCCAGTTGTTAATTTTGACACGGATCATTACCGAGTCCTCCATCAGCGTCTGATTGAGCATGAAGAGCTACAATTCGGTACAGCAAAGCAAGTTCAGGTAATCAATTATGCATTATATTGTGTGATATGTTGCCTCATTATTTTATAAAATTGATAAGATGTTCAGTGCCAAGAATTGCCATTTATGTCTGGTGTAAATAAAACAATTACACATTGAAAATAGACGTTACTACTCCAGGACACTGACATCTCTAAAAGCTGAATCACAAGCACGCTAGCACCTGCAAAGCAGCTGAAGGAATTATAGTAACCTGAATTACTAATGGGATTTCTCATGCTAAACTTGTAGGCTGCCTATTAGTTGTCTGTGATCTTCTCTAATATTTTGATAATCCTGTGACGTCCATTTGTTGTAAAGTAGTACTCCCTCCGTCCCTTAAAAATAGATCACATTTGCCATTTTGGGACGTCCCTTAAAAATAGACCAATTCTATTTAAGGAAACGTTTTTTCCTCTCTAATGAGATGAGTCTCATTCTCCACTAACAATTCTATTTAAAATATGTGCCGCTTCAAATGTTGTCTATTTTTTAGGGACGGAGGGACTATTATTTTTTTATGCTACTGGGTGATAAATTGCATGGTCTCAAGCTGGATAGTGGGGCTATTGATTTGTGGATTCCAAGTAATTAAACCTAAATCAGCAAGGAATGAAAGTTATATTATACTGCTCACCAACTCTAGCAAGCACCATTCACCTATAGCTGGTTAATGTGCTGAAGCATGAATATATTATTTACTTGGAATACTATGGCTGCAGCAGCAAGCTTCAATGAAAAATGTTTCGTGCACCATCTTTTGATAATTAATATCTTGCCATTCAACGAAATTATACTTGCTGTAATTTGTGTCATGTGATATGGTGATTTGTTAATCTTCTAGGTGGATGTTGAGGAGGTTATGTATATAGCCAAAGAGTTGTGGCATGGCCGAAGTGCGAGAGATGAATCACCTAAAGACGTTGGACGTGGAATGTGGCGTTCAGTCAATGATTTAATGCTTATCAGGTAAGAATGGATCTGAATGGTCCAGTTGCACATGATTTTTTTCAAGAGTTTGACAAAGATATGAAATTGTATAAATTTATGAGGAATTATTAAGGTAGATGTTTAGTTGGAGTCTTTCTAATAGTCACTCTTGAAGCCTTGGCAGCAACATTTCCATTTCCTTTTCCTTCTAATGTGAATGTGTCCTATCAGCTTTTGGCATTCTGCTCGGGTTAAATGAATACGCAGTTGCATAGATTAGCACTTATTTACGTAGATCTTTGGTCGGTATTCTCATCATTTGTTATGACCGTGTCCATCATACCATTTCAGATGGGATCGCACGAAACCAGCTTCAGTCTCCAATCTAGTTCTCCTAAAATTCAAAGAGGTATGCATTTTGACTGTCTTGAGTCAGCAGATTTTGTTTCTCGTTTTCACGCTTCGTCTGCCAAAAATATATCCAACATTTATGAGGAATAAAGTGAGGATGATCATTCTATATGTTCTGGTGCAAATATAATCAATCAGGCCATCCCAAAAACGACTCAGAATCTATTTAAGAAAGAGAGAGAATCATAGAAACTGATAGACTGAGAAAAATGGAGTCTTGGTTGCAGGCTGATGAACACGAGGTGAGGTCATTGGAAGATATAAAAGAAGAAGAACCAGAGTTTTTTGCCAGAGTGACATCGGTACTGAAGCGAGCAGAGCTTGATTTCGGGATATGATTTGAATGGTTGATGCTTGGATGTCGGAATTTTAACCCTCGGAACGCTATCAACAAGATGGGACCACAAACTAATGGTTGGCCTATAGACTAGATAGATGTCTGAAAATGAATGGCAAATATGAGTTTAGTTTGTGGAAAGTTTTGTACGGCTTGATTTTGTACTTGCATAGACATAGATAGCTCTGAAGAAGAATCAGCACATCGTGTTCTTTTGCGGAGTACTTGCTAACTCTAGCTTTTCCTCATAAACTCTTTCTAATTTAAGGCTCAAATTCAAAGATAAGTACTATAGTTGTTTAAATGCTTCTTAGATTTAGTTAAAAAGGGTTATATATCTTTGTGAATTTAATCCATAAATTGATTATATTCAGTAAGCTAGTTTTGTAAATCCAACGTCGTGAACACTAAGTAATACTCCATTCGTTCATAAAAATATGGGCATTAGATATGACATGAAAATTAAGATAAAATTGGTAAAGTAAGAGAGAAGAGGAGAATGGTATGGTAAAGTAAGAGATGATGAGAATGATAGTTAAAGTAGAGTTAGTAGATAGTAGGACCTATATTATTTAAGTGATAAAATTTTTTAAAAATGGAATGCACATATTTTTGTGGGACAAATGAAAATGGTAAGTGCATATATTTTATGGGACGGAGGGAGTATTGGATTTGTCCATCAATCTAGAAAAGAAGCGATCACACATTTAACTATCCAAAATAAAAAAGTATTCCCTCATCTTTGAAAATATATGAACTATTTCTTTTATAATATATCCTTGAAAAATGAATTTTTAAATTTTCGTAGCTCTCAATAGTTTAACTACATTTCTTTCTATTTATTTCTTACTTTATCAATTGTGTATTAAAACTTGTACCAAACTAAATGTGCTTTTTAGGGGTAGAGGAGTAGTCATAGATGTAGATAGTATGAATTTTAATATAATATTGATAAAATAAAAAATAGAGAGAATAAATTATTGAACTTTTGTTAATACTCTTTCCCGTCCGCCATTAAATATCCAATTTTTCTTTTTTTCATCCGTCTGCCAATAAGTGTCACATTTCACTTTTATTATACAGAGTATTTGATAAATAGACTTTACGTTGCACTAACTCATTTCAATCACATTTTATTATAAAACCAATATATCCCCATATTCCACTACTTTTCTACTCACTTTTACTACATAAAGACAAACAATTTCTTAAAATCCGTGCCGGTCAAATATTGGACATTTAATCACGGACGGAGGGAGAATAAAATAAGATAAAATCCTCATTAAAAAATATAATATTTGACGAACCTAAATTAGACAAATATTAAGTTATTAACACTATTTTTGAATTAGTTTAATATATAAATAAATTTACAACTCCAGATTAAATGGAGCAGAGTTGGAAGATTTTGATGTATTGCTATGTTTTTGTTGGACAATCAAGAAATCTTGAAATTCTTGCATCAAATTTTGAGAATTGGAGCATTATTATTGCTCTAATAAATCTGCATAATTATTATTTTTAGTCAAAAGTGGGAAGTTGCAGAAAACGACCAAGACTAGAATAGAGAGAGCATTTGAGCATTTTGATCAATTGTTTGCACTCACAAACCCAGCATCGGAGCTCCAATTCTACATCTCCATGGATTAGGGTTTTTCTTCTCCACATTCAAATTTCCAACCAAGTGTTTTTTCAGTTACATCGCGATGGAGTCGAAGCTCTCGCTGCTGCTCTCTTTACTCTGCTTTATCACTTGCATTCACACATCTTTCTCAGGTTAGTCATCGCACACGTCTTTTACTACCTCCTTCCTCCCTCCCTCCCCCTCCTTTTTTCTTTTAAATTATTTCGTATTCTTATTTTTCATAAATCATGGAGGATAGGGTTTTGAGTCGAATCAAATTTGAAGGATTAGGTCTTTATTTGTTGAGTTACACAATGCAGCAGCCATTTTACGCTGTGGATTGCTAATTGTGGTTGCATTTGATCGGCGAGATGATTGTAAAAGTTAGGATTGTATATGTGAAAATAGACGATATAGATATTGAATTCGAATTTCTTGTTAAATTCGATTAAAGTGAGAGATCATTGGATGAATGCATCCAAAGTAGTGTTATCAGAATACAATTATACCTTATCAAAGCTAGTTACCAGTTGGTTAAAATAGAGATTTCGAGCGAGTAAGAGTTTAGAGAATTTGCTGGATAGAGATCAATTTTTGTTGGGATATTTTGTTGATTTCTGATTATAATGAATAATCATGCAATGTAATAACTATTTCATCTGACTCTATATTAACAGAAATGTGAGGTGATATGCTAATTAGGGAAAACTTCAATTTGATTCTAGTTCTATCCGGGAAGCTAGAATTGTAGCTTGCGTGGCATTCTTATTTTCTCGTAAGCTGTTGTTTGTAGTGTGACGTCATCGTTGATCTAACATTATGTCCTGCATATGTTTCAGTGTGTGACGACTTCTTCATGTGTTGATTGATCGTTATGGCTATTTTATGAATGGTTTTTCTTCAGTTAAATTGAATGCATTCTTGTCTTTATGGGGTATGAATTGCTGTTGTTCCCTAAACCATGAATTCTTAAGAGATACCTAATTTACCTTTACCATGAACCTTATGTTTTTAGATGAAGTTATTATCTAGCTGCATGTAGTTATACTTTACCACTAATATTTCATTATATCTTGCTCGCTGCATGTAATGCTTATGTCCAAATGGCTATTGTGTATTCTTTGGAGCGCAAGTCTACAATTATTCAGAACCATACAGATTTTCCCCTATTCCTACTAAATATTAGTATTCATCAATGAGATGAATGTATATTTTAATAGGATGGGAATGTTTATACGTGTAGGAGCAGTATCATGTGTAATAAAACTGCAAACTGGGTCAAGACTTTTGACCCCTTTTTTTCCTTATTTTTGCCCTGTATGGAAGATGGCTATGTTTCTGTCTTTTTTTTGGGTTATTTTTTCAAAATGTTTTATAGTTTTGCATCTAAATCTCAATGATATTTGCACAGCTTCAGGAGAGACAAACTCATTTAAGTCAGTTCCTGATCTTGAAAAGTCAATGTACAAAGATATTGAGGGATTCCCCTGTGTCCGTCTACTCAACCTTACAGGGGAAATTGGTTGTTCAAGTTGGTACTTCTGTCAAATCACTCTTGATAAATGTATCTAACATATTATTTATCTCATTTGCTAATTGAAATTTGCATTTTTTAGATCCTGGACGTGAGAAAGTTGTTGCTCCGATTGTTAGATTTAAGAGTTCAAAGGAGTTGACTGAATCAGCTGCAATCTTGCTTTCGGTAGATGAATTTGAAAGCGTGTTGTCAAGGCATGTAATTGTTTCCTTCTTTGTCATTCCTGTCATTTCTCAATTGTTACACAATGATATGTTTCTTGCTATTTGGTTTGTGGATATATCTTTTCTAGGAAAATTATTGGGATATGTAATCCATGTCTAGGTGATCTAAGTGATACGGTGACTTAAAACTTGAAAGAAAGAATGCAAAGGGAAAATGATTAAATCCAAACACAGGGTTAATGTTACTATCTTTATAGCTATTGATATGGTTGAACACATTTTTTCTATCAGATTACTTTCGACTGGCTCAAATATTGTTTACCTCTTTCTTATCCTTACACAAAGTCTAACTCTGACTAAACTTGGTTTTTGGCTCTTCATGAACCTCCGCACACAAACTGTGAACGTTAGATCAAGCTTGTTTTGTGCATGTAACATGTGCGTGATATTTGGGGTTTATATAACTTTTTCTCTTTATAAGTTGGGCAAATGCCGAGAATCCATCATTTTAGTTGATTTTATTTGTTTCTTCTTTTCCAGAGTATCAAAAGATTCAGATTTTGCTAGCAAAGTGGCTGGTATATTTGTTGAATCAAGAAGTCAAGTTCAAAATGACTTAGATGGTAACTGGATCCATCAATCTTGTTATTGTGGGGCAGGTTAAATAAGTTTTTGATACTATAACCTTCATATTTTCCTTTCAGGATTTTCTCCAGATGTGAAATTTCCACAGGCGGAATTCGCTCCATATACAAGCAACAATTTTCAGTGGAATCCAGCTGTATGTCGTGAAAATTAATGTCACCTCATATTGACTTGTCTTGAGTCATTCATTTGTTTCCAAAAGTGTTAGGAATTAGGAAAGTACATCTTCTATGGAATAGAGGGCTTTAGAAACTAGATATAAACTGCACTTGCTTGATCATGCTTTGGGAAGGACTACATCTAAGCTGGGAAGATGCAAATAGGGTTGTGTTTAACTAGTGGCTGTGATCAGACTTTCTTAATTTCCCTTTTCAGTTAGTACCTTTTGTCCACCCTGCTTCGCATTAAGTGCCAAATTTTCTATATGCGACAGAAGATACTGCAATTCAGATCAAAATCCACTCAATAGATTTGCTTGTGTGATAAACTATATTTGAATTCTTGTCGCCTGCATAAATTATTGACATGTTCATACTTTAGGAAATATCTGGTGAAAAAGTTTCTGTGAGTGTGAGGTGAACTCTTGTGGGTAATAGTTAACTAGGAAGCTGCTTTATTGTCTCCAAGTAACTCTTCTGGGTAATCTTATGAGTTTTTTTGCGAACCTCCTCACTCACCATTTTGGGGGCAATATAAATTAGCTTTCACTTTAACGCACTA
Source organism: Salvia splendens (assembly GCF_004379255.2). Lineage (NCBI taxonomy): Eukaryota > Viridiplantae > Streptophyta > Magnoliopsida > Lamiales > Lamiaceae > Salvia > Salvia splendens. The sequence continues at coordinate 17,238,659 of NC_056045.1, forward strand.
TCCATGTGATGAAATATCTTGAGACTTGGAGCTCAGGTTTTTGTGAAATTTCGATAAGCTTATAAGGTAGGGAGCCCTAACTTAACCCAAAGCCATGTTCAAAAGTTGATGGTTGACTCACACTTATATGCTATTCCACTCTTTCATGTGGAACCTATGTGGGATTCATATCAATCCACCCCTCTTCCGAACAAGGCGTCCACGGACGGCACATGCTGAGTGGAAAAACCAAGTACAAGGACCACCATCGATTTGCTGCCCCTTGGGCCCACATCTACGGTGGCACCCCTTTGGTCACACCTTTGGCTAGCCCCTTTCTGTAGGCTGTCCGGATCCATGTTCACCACACCAAATTGTAAGAATATAAGCTAGGGATCCCTAACTTAACCCAAAACCATGGTCAAAGGTAAAGGGTAGACTCCCACTTATATGATACTCCACACTTTCATATGGAAACCGATGTAAGATTCGTAGCAAATTCGGTTGTGCCAGAACCATTGTAGGAAACATGAAGGAACTAATTTGAAACTGATTAAATTTAGATCAGAACAATTGTTAGTGCAGTTGAACACATAGCAAACTTTAGGCTGCAGTCTTACTTCTCTCTCCTTGATTTCCTGCATGTTTATTTCTAACTAATTATCACTGTTGCGCCTCAGCAGGGATCTGGAATCATGTGGAAAGATTATAATTTTCCTGTGTATTTGCTCTCTGAGACCAGCACATCGATCGTGCAACAGGTAGTTGGGATTCAAAAGGCATATATTCTTACCACACTTTTGTTCAGAAAAAAAGTTTATCCCCTCCTGCATATGCAAGAAAAGCAAAAACCTCACTATATAAAAAAATCATATCTGGTTACTTTTCACCTGTGTCATATATTAATGCATTATTCACTTTTCTGGACTCTTTTTGTCACTCTTTTTTGATAAATAACCATAGAACTTTGCAAAGAGGATATGTCTTAAGATACCTATTATTGCCCCTATTTGTTGAATTTAAAACTTGAATGCTGTGCTTCTGCCATCTGCAATTTGATCACATTAATTTTTTGCCTTTCATTTCATACTTAAGTTTCTGTAAAAACGAAATTTCTTGCGTATGCAGGCTGCCATAGCGAGTGAGAACAGTAAAATGTCGTATACTAAAGTTGTTTCTGAGTTTGATCTAGTTATGCAGGTAAGTAGTTGTGCAAGAAAGTTAATCAATTCCTTCAGGTTATAATACACTGCTTACAAGTGATATGCATACTAATGATCATTTCAAGCAGACTACAAAATCTGGTACACATAATTCAGACTCTTGTTTGAAAGAAGGAACTTGTCTTCCTCTGGGTGGATACAGGTTAGTCCCATAGATCCTGGTTCAATTTCTTGCAAAGATTTTTTCTAGTGCAAGAAAATGTGATTACATTTGATTCACCGGTTTACGACTCTGACAATAACGCCTAATTGATATTTTACTGCTGGTTGTTTGATGATCATAAACCGGGACCGGCATTACAATTTATCGTTTACGACTACTACATATAATCATTTTCAGTTTCATTTCTGTAGAACACTGTTTTCAGCTAGATTGTTTATGTTTCATACTCCATCCATCCCCAAAAAGTAGTCCCTTTTTGCCATTTTAGGCCGTCTCACAAAATTAGTCATCTATTTTTTGGAAGTTTTTCACCACATTTTACAAAACTACTGATGTGGGTCCCACTACCCACTAACACTACTTCAACTTCTTTTTCCCTTTCTCTCTTATACTTTATCAATTTCGTACTAAAACGCATGCCTTCCCCCAAAGTGTCTATTTTTAGGGGACGGAAGGAGAATGTTTTATTAATATGGGTACTAGTTGGGCTTATGTGTTGGTATATGAAAAGGTTATATTAGACACTTGCAAGATCTTTGTTTACCTATATTCAAACTCAATGAGTGTTCCCACTGGCAAGTGCTCCAGGGTGACTCTCTTCAGCAACACATTAAATCTGAGAATAGAACTAGCTACTTAGTAATAGTGAACAACTTGAAGCTTGAAGTTAGTGTTTGGACTTATGAATATGTTGGGCAGTAATCTCATTTGCTAAGAATGTACTTCTGATCAGTCATCAGTGTGTCTCAGTTGACGTGTTGCACTGCATGAGTAACACTAAAGTAACATAGTTATGAAATCACCATTTACTGGCTTTGGTAGGTTTTGCCTAGTAAACTCTCCCGTTTAACCTTTTTAACTAGTTTGATTATGTGCTGACATGACTGAGGAACTTCTGACTTACCTTGACGTAGAATAAAAATTTGACATGCCTGCAGTTCTTTGTCTCAGTATTGAATGACTGGTATTTTAAATTATTTTCAACCTAGGTGGTCCCATAGGATCAAATCTTTGTTCTGGCAATTCGCACATGCTATCTAAGTGGTGTTTTGTGCTTCTTAGTTCAAGATGTATTAGATAGATGGAACTTTTAATGAATGACAGTAGTTTACAATTTTATTTTTTATTTTACCCTGAGTTAATTAACTGTCACTTAAAAGAGTAAAGGTTCGTTTAAGGCATATCTTAGCTTTTGACCTCTGTATGTTTAATTTGAAGGGCAGTGTCTGGTCAGCGCTTCCACCAATAAATTTATCTTCTTCACCTAAGCCAAAACCAATTGTCTTGGTGATAACATCCATGGATTCTGCATCTTTTTTCCGTGATAAAAGCCTTGGAGCAGAGTCCCCTATATCTGTAAGTTGCATTCATATGTCCAAGTTAATTTGAACGAAGTGAATTGCTCCTTATGTATATTTGTTCTTTATAAATGGGCAGGGGTTAATTGCAATGCTGGCTGTAGTTGATGCTCTTTCACATGTTGATGGACTGGCAGAACTTAATAAGCAGGTTAGTCTCTCTCTAATCATTTGACACTTGCAGATAAAGTTCACAAGTCTATTTCCTGCTAGGAGTTTCATCTTTAAGCTGATGTTGATCTTAATTTTATACTCTAGTTTATAATTCTGTTAGCAGGCTCCTTGCACCATTTAAAAGTTGAAACTCCTTATTACTTAGTCTAGATACCCGTATGTTTCCTATCCCAAAATAATAAAAATAACATTTGATACCTGTTTTTGTTCAATTTCTCTATCTAACAAAACAAGTAACTTTCCCTTCTCATGCAGTTTGAATGTGATATTGTGATATTTTTTATTTTTCTAAGCTGTATAATGAATTTCTCTCTTGTTTATATGCTTCAGCTTGTCTTTTTGGTTCTCACTGGTGAAGCCTGGGGCTACCTAGGTAGCCGGAGATTTTTCGAAGAATTTGATCAACAATCAGATGCCATTAAAGGACTCAACTTGACAACAATTGAAATGGTATATCACCTGAACCATACACGGGATATGCGTATAAAATGTTGTGATGTAGTTTGACAGTTTGACTTCTTACATTTGCTCATGAAATAGACACTAGGGTGAGCCTAATGTTGAATTCACTGACTTGCTAATACTCCCTCCGTCCCGCACTACTCGCACTTATTTCCTTTTTGGGCGTCCCAAGTTACTTGCACTCTTTCCATTTTTAGTAAAAATTTTCACCTACAGCCGTCATTTTTGACTTTCCTATACACTCATTCCTTAATCTCCGTGCCGAAAAGGAAAGGAGCGAGTAGCCCGGGACGGAGGGAGTACAAGATATTATGCCATATAGTAGTACACAAATTAGTTGCTCCTTCGATTATCATTTTAATATTTGTTATGTCACAGCTAAGTAAAGTCTTCTAGTGGAAAATCCTGTATAGCATGATGCTTGATAGATTAATGAAATTTGGAGGTTTAATTATTTTAATTTAATACTATCTCCGTTTCCTAAAAATAGAAACTCTCTCCTTTTTTGGTCTGTTTCCTAAAAATAGAAACTTCTGATTTTAGGAAATGGTCCCCACAATCCACTAACTTTAATTCCATTACTTTTTCTCTTTCTTTCTCTTACTTCACCCATTTTTTCTCTTCCTCTCTCTTACTAATTTTTCATTAAAACCCATGTCGTTTCCAAAGTTCCTATTTTTAGGAAACGGAGGGAGTACTATTTTGGTTCTCATTTGTGATTAATTTGAAATTTTAAGTTGAGCTGATGGTGCATTGTATGTAATCCTCATCCATGCTTGGCCTTGAGCTGAAAAGATAAGCCATGCTATTAACTTTACTGCTTTAGGGCTTTATTATAGTTGAAATCTTCAGATATCTATTTGAATGAGGTCCTGGGAAACGAGTCATGTTTGTTAGAATGAGAGACTGAATGTTCTATGCACTATTTAAGATGAGAGACTGTGATGCACACAGCTGAAATATATTTGTTAGCATAGTACTTAAAATGATTTTAATAGTGTATATGTTTATTGTAGGTGATGGAAATTGGATCTGTTGGAATGTCCTTTTCTCAAGGCACAAAAACATTTTTTGCTCATACTGCAGGGGTAAGGCACTGTTTAGGTTAGGATCTTAACCTAGTTGTGCGGTACTAGTGCTCTGGATTTTTTAAATTTCCAATGTTTCTCGGTTTCTATTTTAATTTTCCATGGTGCATTAATGCTCAAAATTTGATCAAGTTTATTCTACAAATTTGCAGGCTACAACCTCTGTGAATGAAACATTAAGCGCACTATACAGTGCACAAGATTCCATGCCTGGAAATGTCATGGTAAGGAAAGCCAGCACATCAAACCCTGGGGTGCCTCCTTCGTCATTGATGACATTTCTGACAAAGGTCAGGATTGAAACCTTTACAGAATTGGATTTATCTAGCCTCACCATGTGCGTTTCCTAGCCATCATTCTGTATGTGATGTATGTGGCTAATAGACCAAAAGAGGGAGATTAGAGAGAAAATAAGTTGATTAAAGTATTAAACTACTCCCTCCGTCCGCGAATAGGAGTCCCGTTTTTCCATTTTAGTCCATCCGCGAATAGGAGTTCCGGTTCACTTTTACCGTAAATGGTAATGAGGTCCCACCTTCCACTAACTCATTCCACTCACATTTCATTTAAAACTAATATACACAAGGGGACCCCTATTCCACTAACTTTTCTCCACCTATTTTTCTCAACATTTCTTAAAACCCGTGCCGCCAAGAATGGGACTCCTAATGGCGGACGGAGGGAGTAATATATAAGGAAAGAATGGCCCGATGTTCATATTAATTCTCTATTATTTTCTATCAGTTTTGGTTAGTAATATTGTCCCCTCAAAGTGTTATCCTAACAAACAAGAAATGCTAGTTTATGGCTGGGAGGAATGTATAACTCATAACCTTTCTAATAAGATTATTTTCTAATGATGTAACCACTGGTTAAAACTATCAAACTTAGTAGTTCCAAAAATGTGGAAACAGTGGATATCACTTGTTTATAAGGGAATGCTCTTCTGTTTCATATCATGTTTCATGGGTTATTCGTTGAAAGTAGATTCTTATAACTAACTTGTGCTTCATTTCACAATTTGTATCTTTGTGTGGTTCTCTACTAAAGTACCTCAAAAATTTATACTCCCTCCGTCCCAAAGTAGTTGAGTCATATTCCTTTTTGGGTTTTTTTTTTCAAAAAAAAAAGTCCATCTTCTCTCATACTTTACTCTATCTTCATCTCTCTTACTTTATCCTCTCCACTTAACCTTTACCACATTAATTTCTTAAATCCCGTGCCCAACAGAAATGGCTCAACTACCTTGGGACGGAGGGAGTAGTTTATAGTCTTGTTTGATATAATTCTCAAACCAATTATGTGTCATGACTTTTGAATGAAAAGATTTTGTGTTATTTACTTACGGGGTTCTGCTGAATTTTATAATTTAATTGGATCTTGTTTGCAGAAACCAGAGATTTCAGGGATTGTCTTGGAAGACTTCGATTCTACTTTTAGCAACAAGTTCTACCACAGTCATCTAGATGGCCTATGTTAGTAAAACCGACTTCTTTAATTGTTCCATTTTCCTTTGTTGATTTGTTCTCACCTCCCGTGTTAAAGTAACGTGACTGGAATTTGAGTTATCTCTATTTCTTATCTGCTAAAAAGTGGATATGTTGGTTTCTTGCAGCAAATATAAATTCTTCATCTATAGTAGCAGCTGCTTCCCTTGTTGCTCGGACTCTATACATCCAAGCTGGTGGCAGTGATCCTTTGGCTTTAAATAGTATAAATGTCAATGCATCTTTGGTGGAGGAACTTCTCAGTTGCCTGTTAGATTGTGAACCTGGGTTATCATGTGAGTTGGTGAAGCGCTACATTTCTCCCTCGACAACTTGTCCAAACCATTATGTAGGTGTCGTATTGGGAGAACCATCTACTGCACGTTATCCCATTTATGCTGGGGATATTTCAAGGTTTGTATGGAACTTTATGGCTGACAAGACTGCTCTCCCATCTACGAATGCAAGCTCTTTGTGCCCGAAACATTGCAATGGTGACAATGAACTATGCATCAGACAAGAGGCTGTTGAGAAAGGAGTCTGCGTCATCTCATCAACCAGGTAATTTACCGTCCAGCAACCTTTGTTTGATAATTGAATGAGCTCTATAATTTTGTCCTAGTTTGTTCTTCAATTGACATGAGTTTCCTCATTCGACCATTCATGTTCGTAACTTTGTACCATAGGTACGTTCCTGCTTACTCAACTCGTTTGAAGTACGAACCTGAAGGCTGGAAAGTGCTAGCTAGCAACTCATCAGACATGATGGGCATCAAGGATCCCGTTTGGACGGAGAGCAATTGGGACATGATACAGGTAAGGGTTTACACAGTCCAAGATGGTGCATATGACCGTGTAATTCTACTGTTGGGTATCGTCGTCACTCTTTTGGCTTACCTTCTAATAGTAGTAGGTAGAACTCTTGTTAGAAAGGCGTTGAAGAGGGACTAACTTGCTATTTTTGGAACCCAAATTTTTCAGACTATTTTTAACCCCTCGGGTGGAAGATGGAAAAATTCTCTTGGATCTTTTTTTGCAATATGTGGAATTCGCATTTTTGTAAAGACTTTGAATTGTTAGTATATACGTGAGATCTATGATATTAGTGGCACTATTACCTATGGGATCAGTTGATTTTGATCAATGCTAATTTAGAAGCCTAGTTTTTGTATATACTCATTGTGTGCCATTATACATGTCACAACTGAAAATTGACAATGCTTCCCTGTCGATTATTATTATTAACTTGTGATTCGATGCTATGCTTAGATATTCTATCTATCTAAAGGCCGGTCAATTATTATGATTACTTGTTATTAATGAAAATGACTATAATTTTATCTCTTGTTTGTTGCATTTTTCTTTAAAAGTTCGGCTGTAAAAATGTATTTAGATTTTATCTTATGATTAATCATCTCACTTCTACCCTTATGACTAATGTCATAATTTGATCTTTGATACATTCTACTGTGACTTATGTCATATGGTACTCCATTCCATTATCATCTTGTCTAAAACTAAATGATGATTTTTTTTTATTTTTTTATTATTCTGGATAGAAATTGTATCATTGGTTATTAAACTTAGTACTGTGCAAGCAGTTCATTGAATGGCATGCATGGCTACAATAATTTTACTGCAAGTGTGGGGTCTCCGGCTACTCACTCTATGGAATATATAACTCATGGTATAAAACATATTTATTCAGTTTGCAACAATAGTCATAATTTTTCATATTAGTATGTCTATTATTAAGGACCAGAAGCGTGCTTTGTCTCATGTCTTGGTGCCCCCTTCGAGAAGTTTGACGAGAAAATATGAATTTGCATGTTCTATGTTGTCTCGTGAATGATTTGGGAAATCTGAAATAAAATAATTTTTGAAGACTTCACCCCAAATTGAGAGTTGAAAAGAGAAGACTTTTATGGCGCTTTGGCACATGGGTGAGGGGTTGGTGCTCAGGGTTTCCTTATTCCCCTACACAAATGGTAGACAACTTGAACAATGTTAGAGGTCGACGAGGCTCTGAAAGTAAAAGGAACTTGATGTCTGAAGGCTTTTGAGGTGTGCTCTTTTGTGGCTTTGCTGTTTTTTCTTTCTTTCTTTCCCTCTGGTGTCTACTTTTCTTTCGTTGGTTTCTTGTTCTTGATTGAGCTGGTGGTGTGGCTTATGTTGAAGGTTGGCTCTGATTGTTGCTGGCTTGTAGTGTTTCTTTGCTTAGCTTGGTGTTTTCTTGGTTAAGTTTCATGTAGGTGGGGGGGTTTTGCTTAGTTTTTTTTGGGTGTCTTTTGTTGTTACTTTAGTCGCTGTTTGTTAACAACTGTTTTGCGCGTTGCGCCTTCAGCTTCAACATTTCTTTTGTATCAAAAAAGTATGTCTACTATTAGTCTCATTCGATTTTTAATAATTTTTTTATCTCTAGTAAAATAAATTATATTACATTCATCCACGAAAATAGTTTCATTTTGCCATTTTTGGACATCCACAAAAATAGTTAAAATTTGTATCATACTTTACCAACTTTTCCTCCCCTCTCCCATACTCTACCTACTTTTTCTTTCATATCTCTTTTACTTTACCTTGTTCCCCCCTCTTATACTTTACCTATTTTTTCTTCACATCTCTCTTACTTTACCTATTTGTTCTTCTTTTCTCATTAAAATATGTGTCGTCCACAAAAGAGACTATTTTTTGTGGAGGAATGGAGTATTTTTACCAACAAATACTTGAATAATTAGGTATTAATTCTCATCTCCCTATTCTTGTGACCTTTTGAGGAGTGGGAGAAATTGTTGAAATTCTATGAAAGAGTCTCGGGAGCCGGGATGCATGCCAGTTTCATACAACCAGGTGGAGTGGCACAAGATTTGCCTCTTGGCTTATGTCGAGATATTGATTCCTTCCTCTTAGAGAAACTATGTAATGATTCCCACATTGGTCTAGAAATTCCTTTTGAATAAGAGGCGGAGCTCTCTTCGAGGGCTTCCTATCTGGCGGCCACTTTCCTTACCTTATCCCCGCCACACTCTCACTCCAAGTTAGGCCTGCTGAGCAAGATGCATTGCGATTTCCTCTTCTGTGTACGCACCGGAATATGAGGTTTGTAAAGACACAAAATAATTCAAGAATCAAAAGATTTAAGAACATGGATTATTAAGTAAAATGTAGGTCTAAATATTGGATAAATAATCCGAAAAATATTAGAGTCAACTGCTCTCAAATTTTAGAATTCTAAAGAGTTTATGATATGGATTTCGATATAACGAATAACGAATGATCTATTGAATATATTGATCTAAAAACCCCAAACATAAGAGTTTGCAGCGGTATCCTTAGATCAATAATCTAGTTTGATCCACTTTAAGAGTATGAAAATCTCGATCTGTTGGCCATATGATCAACCAAGAACCTTGGTAAGGTTGAACGTTACAAGACCTTATTCAAAGTATCTTGATAAATTCTATACAAGTGAACTAATCATAAAGGAAAAGTCAATTTCGTTTATAGACTGAAATAAACTCTTGAGAGGCTTACATCATTAATACAACTTAAAACTTATACCCATAAATAATACCTCGAAAATAACTTCTAAACCTTTGGTATTCAAGTCACTTTATTTAACAGAAAGTGTAACTTAATTTTGGATGCTTCCATTTGAACAAAACATCATTTATCTTCAATTTGAACCCCCAAAATGTAATGAGTAATGAGTCCAAGCTTCATGCATTATGCAATTTGGGCCAATGCATACGTACGAAAGAAATATGTGAAAATCTCGCTAATGTGGCAAATGTGCGAAGTCGATGGTCCGTTGAGCTAGTTTTGCTTAGGGGTGAGAAATTATACCGAAATACCGTAATACCGGACTTATCGTACCGGAAAAATACCGAAAATACCGATTTTTCGGTATACCGCAGTTTCCGGTACGGTATGATACCGTACCGCAGTGTTTCGGTACGGTAACGGTATCAATTTTTCTATACCGCGGTATACCGAATCCACGGTATACCGTGGTATACCGGTATACCGATAGATTATTATATACATATATATATATATACTTATATATATTAATATTAAATATGTTGTAATATATATATTACATTTATATATATATTATATTAAAAAAAATTAATACATCAATTAATACAATAAAATTAAACATTCAAATGATAATTTATTCAAACAAATTCAAAATTAACCTGAATTATTTTTTTATCAATTCATCCTATTAAATATAATAAACACAATAGCACATAACACCGAAAGAAGATTGAAAATACGATATCGGGAATATGTTTCAACAGAGCACATTTGAATGAATTGTATTAACTCACACCATTTAGTATATGATTCTTTGTGTAATGTCATATTCCAAATATACAAAGTAATTAAAAATTTTGTTTTATTCTTCGTCCCACTTCATAAAATGTCAATTAAAAATATGTGCAGCTGAAAATGAATCAAATCGTTTAATTAGTGTTTAATTCATTGTATGTTATCTTATTTTATAGTATATTACTTAAATTGAAGGATAAATAAATAGGATACTGATCAGTCATTCTTAATTCTTAAAGAGAAATAAATGTCCAATTTAAATTACTAACTAGTGTCACGCCCTTGCGATGCACGGGTCATTTTAATTTCTTCATATTTATTTCATTTTGCGAAATAAAAGTTGTGAAATGATAAACAAAAGAATATTCGACATCCTTTTACTTTGGATTATACTTTTTCAATCACATTAACCCCACATAGACACAAGAGTGTGTTTAAATGCTACATTTTCTTAAAAATGTCAATACGATCACATTAAAATTTCAACACATATTTGTGTTGACATTTTGATAAACTGTCTTGACATTTAAATATCAGACTTAAAATTAAAAAGCATTTTAAATCTGTGAAAATATGAATTAACCGTTGAGTTATAACTGTAGGAGCAAGTTTACGTTGCAATAATTTAATATTGCACTGGTGAGACACTTTCTAGTCGAGATTCATTTCATTGCAATATAACGACCCTATACACTAAAAACCCAAACCTTGAAACCTAAATCCTAAACCCTTAACTTTAAAATATATACTCATCATAACCAACAAATGAGCCAAATTTTGTTATATGTTGAATTTTAGTATTTTCACATTAAAAAAATATTATTTGCTAGTATTTTAAAAATTTATTCAAATCAAAGGAAGACCGTGCCTTGTTAATATTTTTGAGAATTTGTATGCATGTTTATAATGATAGATTGAAATTAAAGTTTAGGGGGAAAAAATTGAATCTTTATTTCATTACACTTGTAAATCTATTTGGAGATTTTATTTATAAGACCAATTATTACTACTATTGGTCTAAATAGCCAAAAATAATCAATAAGTACCTTCATTTTATCATTAACCACGATTATGGGATAAAATTCTGAATATATGTAATCAAAATAATCCATAAATATATATTAAAAGATACTTAAATATCAACATCATCGGCAACAACAAATATAATATGATACTTGATAACATGCTAACCAAAATATAAAATTGAATATAGTGATGGACGAATTACCGATAGCAAAAAATAATGAACAATCGAGAAACCAATTAGTAAATGAACAAATCAAGAAACCAATTATTTTTCGGTATACCGTTACCGTTACCATACCGTTATTACGAACGGTATACCGAAACATGGTACGGTATACCGTAATAACGGTATGGTAACGGTATCAAAAAATATCATACCGAATTTCGGTATACCGAAAATTCGGTACGTTATCGGTATTGAATTTTGTCATACCGTACTTTCCGGTACGGTATGCGGTATGGCACGGTCGGTACGGTATACCGTACTGACCCACACTTAGTTTTGCTCCCTCTGTGCAATTCCAATGGACTATCAAGTTGGTATGGATGAAATGTGAGTATTATTTTTAGATAAATTTATTAAATAATATTTATGTTTTATTTGAATTTACAAATTTTGAATTCAAGATTAATTCTAAGCATTTACTCTTTGCCCGTAGAAGTTGACCCGTAAAGAATCCGGATCTCCCCCTTTCCTTTCAATTCCCTTCAATCGAATCCTGGCAACCACATCACTCCCCAACTCGGTTTCTGCAATCGTTAACCGACTCAAAATATGGGGCTGAGTCACCTCGCTTCTCGGGCCATTTTTCGATCCGCCCGCCTCGCCGCCTCCAATTCCCGCCACCTCCGCCGCGCCATCGTCACAACCCCGGAGCTCCACAACTCCGCTACGGCAGCTGCGGCGGAGCCAGATCTCCCCAAGAGGAACCCCGTGGCCGGCGCCCGCGTCCATTTCCCCAATCCGGATGACGCTATGGAAGTCTTCGTCGATGGCTACCCGGTCAAAATCCCTAAGGGGATGACGGTGCTCCAGGCCTGCATGCTCGCCGGCGTCGATGTCCCCAGGTTCTGCTACCACGACCGCCTCTCCATCGCCGGAAACTGCCGTATGTGCCTCGTCGAGGTCGAGAAATCGCCCAAGCCGGTCGCCTCCTGCGCGATGCCCGCTCTTCCAGGTACAAAATGCTTTAATTGATTGATATGTGTTGCTTTATATGATGAGAGTGAAGAGCGATAAGCTGGTTTTCTATTCAGTGAACGTAATACTGATATTGCTGTTTCAGAATTGGTTCATGAGGAATTTTACCATATTTAACTTAATTTTGATCATTTACTCAATTTTTCACATTTTAATTTTCAATGTTTATATGCTTGGCTTGACATTAATTATTTACTGTCTCGTAGGAATGAAAATCAAGACAGATACACCGCTTGCAAAGAAGGCGAGGGAAGGAGTGATGGAATTTCTGTTAATGAATCATCCGCTGGATTGCCCAATCTGTGACCAGGGTGGAGAGTGTGATCTCCAGGATCAGTCTATGGCTTTTGGGTCTGATCGTGGTCGTTTTACTGAAACGAAGAGATCAGTAGTTGATAAGAACCTAGGCCCTCTGGTTAAGACAGTGATGACTCGATGCATCCAGTGTACCAGGTGCGAATCTGTTTGTAGTTTGCACTTGTCATTTCAGTTTAGGGTTTATATATAGAGCTGCAATGTGTACCTGTCCACTAAGTTTGAAAATTTCTCTTTATACTGTCACTAGGGGTGGGATCCAAATATTTCATTGTCCTGAATTATAAAATGAGAATTGGAACCAAAATAAGGATATGAAAATAGTTCTCATCATAGAATTCGTAGTGTTAATTAGCATGAGTAGAAAACCTGAGAAAGTGACTGAACTGGTTGGCTGGATATCTAAATAAATCTTGTTATGGAAGGACCTTGATCCAGATTTTGGATCTGGTGTGTGAGAAATAATTTCATAACACGAAAAAAGAAATACTCAAATTGTGTTGTGGAGCAAAGAAGGAAGTGTGTCGCAGTGAGTTGCCGGCGAAAAGCTCTCCACCTGTCTGCGTCTGGGTTTTTGAAGCTTTCTTTTCTTATTAATTCTGCTGGTTTCTGCTCAGCCTCTCCTCCCACTGTGTCTCGTTGCCCAAATAATAAGAGAAGAAACATAAAAAAGGCGAATAAAGAGAAATTCTTTGCAGTGATCCCTGCCTCTTCAGTTTTGGATTGTGTTTTCTATGATAATCATTTTTCCTGACACATATAGACGTGGATCTGTAATTATTGTTGATTGCTTTGAGCTGAATGTCTGTTCTCATGTGTTGCATGTTATTAAATAGGTGTGTGAGATTTGCATCAGAAATAGCTGGTGTTCCAGATCTTGGCATGCTGGGTCGTGGCAGTGGAGAAGAAATTGGAACTTATGTTGAGAAACTTATGACCAGTGAATTGTCAGGCAATGTAATAGATATCTGTCCTGTAGGTGCCCTGACATCGAAGCCTTTTGCCTTTAAAGCCCGTAATTGGGAGCTAAAAGGAACAGAAAGCATTGATATAACAGATGCTGTTGGTTCAAATATTCGCATCGATAGTAGAGGTCCCGAGGTCATGCGGATTGTTCCTCGGCTGAATGGGGTAAGCTGTGATTACGTCTTAGAAGGCTTAAACTCATTTTATTCATTCTGTCATTCTGTTCTTATTGGATTTTGATTATGAAGATTGAAGACTAGCTAGCTGGAAGATTGTCGCTTTATGCTTTCCTAACTATGACCAAAACTGTATGACTTAATATGTGGACTTGTTGAGGATGACTGTTGAGGTTGACGAGGATTGAGGATTTGAATTTAGACATAATATGTATTGATGTGTGACTTTACACTTTAATTATTGTTCTAGTAATTCAATTATTAGACATATTATGTACTAGTAATTATTTATGACTTTATGTTTTAATTGTTGTTCTAAGGTTTGATATTATGTTTTTATCATTTTCTAAACTTTAACATTATATATTTCATATTGTTATTATTTTATTTATTTATCGACTGCCATATTCCGCTATGCCTACCACCATAACCTCGTGGCAGGTTTTTGGTCGACCGCCATAAGCCGCCATTAATAAAGATTATCTCTGTCTAGTTGTGACTTATTATTTTCTTGATTAATATGAGAGTTTAATGATACTAGGTCAGCTGTTTTATTGTTTACCGAATATCAAAATCAGGTTGCAATCATGAATCATCAACATCTTAGCAGATAATTGGCATTCGAATGTGAAATGTTTATTAAATTTATTTCTGTCTGTGTTGATTTTTTGCATCAACTTCCAACATGCTTGTCTCGAACTCTTCATCTTTAAATTTTTCTTGTCGTTTATTTTTGACTTATTTCAGTTGGTCATGACTTACAGTATTACATTTATTTTATCATGCATTAGGATTTGTTGTTATATGTCATTCGGCGCATGTGTGCAGGACATCAATGAGGAGTGGATATCAGATAAGACCCGGTTCTTTTATGATGGCCTGAAGAGGCAAAGGCTAAATGATCCAATGATTCGGGGTGCAGATGGGCGCTTTAAGGCTGTGAGCTGGCATGATGCACTTGCAGTGGTTGCGGAGGTAATCCACAAAGTTAAACCGGATGAAATTGTTGGTGTTGCTGGTAAGCTTTCGGATGCTGAATCTATGATAGCACTAAAGGATTTCTTGAACAAGATGGGGTCAGATAACATTTGGTGTGAAGGAAATGGCCCCAGTCCGAATGCTGACTTGCGATCTGGATATATTATGAACACTAGCATTAGTGGGTTGGAGAAAGCTGATGCTTTTCTCTTAGTTGGTACACAGGTAAATTTTATTCCTCATTGATATTGATGGCTAATGACCTTGAAGCAACACTTCTGAATAACTGATCGACTCCAATAAATTTACTACCCAGTCTAATATTTCCTCAATCCCTTTAGTATCACACTTTCTGATAGCTCAACTTGGAGTGGTATCATTTTATTGAATTAGTCTCTGACACTTGAACTTAGTTCACAATGGTTTCGTTTTAGAAGGTAGTCTAGCTACAAACTTTAACTTCATGTTGATGAAGTAGGTTAGGCCCTCGAGATGATTAATAGGATTATATATAAAATTAGATGGTAACATTAGTATGATATAAGGATATTATGATATGGTAACCATAGTGATGTTTATTGAGAACAGAAGTGGCTAGCCACTACATGAACTATGCCCCTCTAATGTGCATGCATGTCAGGCAATGCCGCAATGACAAGGTAGATTCATGAGTTTTTGATGAACATCATAAACGTTTATAAAATCAGATGAATCCCTTTCTTATATGAGACCGTGAGTTCGCTTTTTATTACTGCACCTGACATACAAAGATTATTGAATCCGATGTACTCCCTCCGTCCCATAATAGATGTTAAACTTTCCTTTTTAGTTTGTCCCGCAAAAGATGGCACATTTCCTTTTTTGGAAAAAGTTCCCTCTCACATTAATATAAATTTACTATTTTCTCTTTCCACTTAACACACAAAATAATACCTCCTAAAATCCCATGCCATTACACATGTGTATCATCTATTATGTGATGGAGGGAGTATAATTTACTGAATTAAATAAATGAATTTACCAGGAATGTCCTGAAGGTGGCAATTTTTTTTTTACTTTTTGAGTTTGGTAAATTGTTCCACAAATTTAGTAATTTTATGCGCACAGTGCAGTAATAAGAAGTGGACTCACGGTAAGAAGGGGACACATAATAACCAACCTCATTATATATGTATATACAGTTCTTTGGACACTCTTTTGCTGTCACCTCAATCTGATTATTTTTTCTCTTTCAGCCAAGGGTTGAAGCTGCCATGGTGAATGCTAGAATTCGCAAAACAGTTAAAGCAACTAATGCAGAGGTTGGGTATGTGGGCCCTCCAGCTGATTTGAACTATGCTCACAAGCATTTGGGAACAGGTCCAGAAACACTGACTGAGCTTGCCGAGGGACGCCATCCATTTTACTCTGTCCTATCCAATGCTAAAAACCCTGTCATAATTGTTGGTGCTGGAATTTTTGGACGGAAGGACAAGGATGCAATTTTCTCGGTGGTTGAGACCATTGCCAAGAAAGTAAATGCTGTCAGGCCTGAATGGAATGGACTGAATGTGTTGTTGCTTAATGCTGCTCAAGCTGCTGCACTCGATCTTGGACTCGTAGCAGAATCAGAAAAAAGCATTGAATCTGCCAAGTTCGTCTATCTAATGGGTGCAGATGACGTAAATTTGGACAAAACCCCTGAAGATGCCTTCGTGGTATACCAAGGCCACCACGGTGATCGGGGTGTGTATCGGGCCAATGTTATTTTACCAGCATCAGCTTTCACTGAAAAAGAAGGCACATATTCAAATACTGAAGGGTGTGCTCAAAGTACTGTACCTGCAGTTCCCACCGTTGGTGACTCTAGAGATGACTGGAAAATCGTTAGAGCATTGTCTGAGGTGGCAGGTGTTGCTCTGCCATACGACAACCTAAGTGCAATCAGATCCCGAATAAGCACTGTGGCCCCCAACCTATTGCGGGTTGATGAGAGAGAGCCCGCTGCATTCTCAACTTCTGCATTGAGACCAGAAGTCAAGGAGAAGCCCGATGCTGCTCCTTTCAGAGCTGCTATAGAGAACTTCTATATGACCGACTCCATTACCAGAGCGTCTAAGATCATGGCGCAGTGCAGCAGTGCCTTGTTGAAGAAATGAGTGTAGTCCCGGCATTTCTATTAAGGTGCCATTTCGAATCTTCTTTTAGCATTCATTGTGAGAGAGAACATGTAACCCCCCCTTGCACTATGCCATATTGTTTTGCTCATAAATGGCAACATAACTGCAATCTATATGGATGTTTGATACCCTTTTTGCACTACAATTTCTACTGAGACATCAAGATATTCTTTTTGATTTAACTGCTCATGTTCAAATGAAAAGTAATAAATGTATTTGAATCATGAAAACTAAACTTGGATGATGAAATTGTGGTTGATTTAGTGCTTGGTTATGTCTTCTTGTATTGTGGATGGAGAGAGATGTTCTGTAGCGTAAACGTGAATACGAAAGTGGGGAACTCCCTTTTCTGTGCTTTAGGCTCCGTATATATACTCCAGGTAAAAATATGTCAAAATAAGTACCCCTGCCGTTCCTTATTTGTTTGAGAGAGAGTTTCCAAAAATTAGAAACGTGTCATCTTATTTGGAATAAAATAAAAAGAAAAGTGTGTCATCTTAGCTGGGACAGAGGTACTAAAAAATGGTAAATTTGTTTGATTTTAGATTTTGAACAAAAGACGAGTGCAAAGGCAAAACAAGATAGCGAAATACAAGGTTTTGAGATTGACAGATACACCGACCGATGTATAGAGTGGGCGAGCAATTCCATAGATAGTAAGTTAACAACATGGTACTTCACATTTGTTGGAGGTACATGGAGAAGCTAGGAAAAAAAAGTGGTAACACTATCGAGCATCGAAGAAGCTAATTTATGAGGAATCACAGTAAACAATTAACTGACAACCGACTTTAAGATAATCAAACTATGAGAAATGTAAGTATTGTCAAGGCTTCTCATCCATTTCTCTTTTTAGGCCCAAATTCTATTGGATTGGGCCTACTTATTTTCAGTTTCGGTTTCTCTTTACAATAACAATTGACACATGCGCCTGTTTAGATAAAAAAAAAACATAGCTTTACAATATGATTATTCTGTTTGTATTAATTTCGCTTGTATTTGATCTCATCTTAACGTTTAATAAAAAAAATTGAATTGGAGAAAAAGCATAGTTTTGAACTTTGAAGGAAAGATTTTGCGCAAAATCATACTACTGTACTATATAAAAATGGCAAATGGAGTACAAATCTAGACTGTTATTCTACAGAGTTTGAATTTTTGTTTCATATATTTAATAGATTGTGAGCATCACTAGAGTCCGGCAAAATCTAAAGCCAGTTGTTTCTATCCATTGCAATTTAATTTTGGTTGTTTCGATGATTCTAAGCTTATTTTATAGCGCCTATTTTGACTATAATATAGAGCCGAGGAAGATTCATGCCGGTCGCCGGCCTACCATTGGTTTGTATTTTTGGGTATTAAATTTTGATCTTGAAGCATGTAGCCACCCTACCCTAACTACATCACACAAATTATTCCGATCAACTAATAATACTATACTACCTTTGTTAAATAAAATATATTCACACCGATGGGTATTGGAGATAAGTATAATATTATCTTTACTTATTGGTAGCTTAAACAAATGAGTGTCCTTTTCGAGGCAATTTCCACATTAGGGGACAAACTCTCCTCATTTTCTATTACTATTCCAAATTTTGTCTTCTAGTTTACTCCTCCGTCACCTATAGAATTATGTCCATTAGAATTAATACAACTTTTAATGTATAATTAATAAAATAAGAAAGAAGTAAAAAACAGTTTGAAATTGTACAGTGAATGAGAGACGCATAAACAATAAAATAAAAAAGAAAAAGAATAAAGTTACCATAAATGGATATGAACTATTTCTTTGGGAACTTATTTATATGGGTCGGATGGAGTACTTAGTAATGTACTCTCTCGATCCCAACTAAGGTGACACACTTTCCTTTTTTGTTTGTCCCAATTAAAATGACACATTTATATTTTTGGCAACTTTCTCTCTCAAACTAATACACACAACTATTTTTTTTCTCTCTCTCCAGTTAAATATTCAATTCTCTTTTCTTTTGCATTTAATGTGTACACCCATTTTTTCTTTATTTAATTAACTACATTAACCAATAACTCCTAAAATCCGTGTCGACTAACATATATGTTATTTTAGTCGGGACGGGGAAAGTAACATGTAGCATGATAATATAAATTATATTATTTATTATTATTATTGCTCATATGTTATGTAAAAAGTAGACATATGACATGTCTAGTTAAAATAAATGGAGATGATTATAATGCAATAAAACACAGTGTAAGAATGAAAAATATTGTCTCTATGAGAATAACACCGACAGTGCGCTAATAACGATTTAATTTGGTTAATTACAAAATGAAGAGTGTTCCCCAGATAGGAGTACTTTCCACGTGAAATTATCAACTGCCCTTCTATCATTAATATTGCCTTTATGCTATTAGGATTCTCCATTGATTTGAAAATGTAATTAATAAATAGTTATTGTAGAATGATTAGCAACTTAATTTATACACCATTCTTACTTAAAAATGTAGACCGTAAGAATGACACATTTTAAGAATAAATTAGTAATTAGAAAAGAAAAAAAATGATTGAAATATTACTAATAAAGAATAAGGCACACCTCTTAAAAAAGAAAAAAATTGATAAAAGTAAAAATAGATTAATTTTGTGGGACTTACCAAAATATCAAAGGAGACTATTATAAAGCGATAAATGATATGCTCCTTCTGTCTCAAGGTAGTTAAGTCATTTATTTTTTTGGCAAAAATTTTATCATCTCTCATTCTGTACTCTCTCTTCATCCCTATTACTTTATTCACTCTCTTACTTTACTCACTCACTTTAACCTTTAACACATCAATTTCTTAAATTTTATGCATCTAATATCTAGTTTCTGAATTAATTTGATTGGATTATCTTTAGGATTAAGTTGGTGGTAAACGAGACAGTTTGATAGGATAGATAATTCATCTATTTTTGAGTTATATGATAAAAAAAATCTAAAATGTGTGTTCTTATCGGGTTTTGTTTATTTAACTTTCCTACCGACAGAGAGCCAATTAGCCATTTGTGTTTCGTGAGAATCTCTAGCGGCTCACATTTAATCCACATTAAAATTTACTTTTTAAATTTATTTTAATATTTTATTACTGAATCAATTGTTAATTTTGTAAATTATAATATAAAATTCAAATTTCCATTTATTCTTTTATTTATTGGTTTAAGTCAAGGAAAACTAAAGCGTAAATGAAACATTATTTTTATTCAATTTTATAAATTAATAGTGATAATGGCACTTTCTAGTATTTCCTTTGTTTCAAGGAAGATGACCCGTTCTTTGGGTAAGATAGGATTTTATACAACTTTATTTTGTGTGTTAAATGGAGAGAGTAAGCAAGAGATAGAACAAAGCAGAGTTAAATTTTTTTTAATAATGAGCTATTTTGTTTGAGATAAATAAAAAAGGAAAATGAATTTTTTAAGTGAGGGGGAAGTAATTAAGATCCTTCAGAATGTAGAAAATAATAATAAAAAAACAATGATAAAGCGCGCGGGCTACATATGAATTAGTCTATACTTAGTAAAGTAAAATATGTTACTGAAATATGATGTTTGGGTCTAGATCTAATCCCTAATTATGTAAGATGTTTTCACAATTAAAAATAAAGTAATGGAGTATAAATTAAGATCGAACTTTTATGGCTATAACTAGGGGTGGGTCGGTACGGTATACCGTACCGACCGTGCCATACCGCATACCGTACCGGAAAGTACGGTATGACAAAATTCAATACCGATACCGTACCGAATTTTCGGTATACCGGAAATTCGGTATGATATTTTTTGATACTGTTACCATACCGTAATAACGGTATGGTAACGGTAACGGTAACGGTATACCGAAAAATAATTGGTTTCTTGATTTGTTCATTTACTAATTGGTTTCTCGATTGTTCATTATTTTTTGCTATCGGTAATTCGTCCATCACTCTATTCAATTTTATATTTTGGTTAGCATGTTATCAAGTATCATATTATATTTGTTGTTGCCGATGATGTTGATCTTTAAGTATCTTTTAATATATATTTATGGATTATTTTGATTACATATATTCAGAATTTTATCCCATAATCGTGGTTAATGATAAAATGAAGGTACTTATTGATTATTTTTGGCTATTTAGACCAATAGTAGTAATAATTGGTCTTATAAATAAAATCTCCAAATAGATTTACAAGTGTAATTAAATAAAGATTCAATTTTTTCCCCCTAGACTTTAATTTCAATCTATCATTATAAACATGCATACAAATTCTCAAAAATATTAAAAAGGCACGGTCTTCCTTTGATTTGAATAAATTTTTAAAATACTAGCAAATAATATTTTTTTAATGTGAAAATACTAAAATTCAACATACATCAAAATTTGGCTCATTTGTTGGTTATGATGAGTATATTTTAAAGTTAAGGGTTTAGGATTTAGGTTTCAAGGTTTGAGTTTTTAGTGTATAGGGTCGCTATATTGCAATGAAATGAATCTCGACTAGAAAGTGTCTCACCAGTGCAATATTAAATTATTGCAACGTAAACTTGCTCCTACAGTTATAACTCAACGGTTAATTCATATTTTCACAGATTTAAAATGCTTTTTAATTTTAAGTCTGATATTTAAATGTCAAGACAGTTTATTAAAATGTCAACACAAATATGTGTTGAAATTTTAATGTGATCGTATTGACATTTTTAAGAAAAGGTAGCATTTAAACACACTCTTGTGTCTATGTGGGTTAATGTGATTGAAAAAGTATAATCTAAAGTAAGAGGATGTCGAATATTCTTTTGTTTATCATTTCACAACTTTTATTTCGCAAAATGAAATAAATATGAAGAAATTAAAATGACCCGTGCATCGCACGGGCGTGACACTAGTTAGTAATTTAAATTGGACATTTATTTCTCTTTAAGAATTAAGAATGACTGATCAGTATCCTATTTATTCATCCTTCAATTTAAGTAGTATATAAAATAAGATAACATACAATGAATTAAACACTAATTAAACGATTTGATTCATTTTCAGCTGCACATATTTTTAATTGACATTTTATGAAGTGGGACGAAGAATAAAACAAAATTTTTAATTACTTTGTATATTTGGAATATGACATTACACAAAGAATCATATACTAAATGGTGTGAGTTAATACAAATTCTTTCAAATGTGCTCTGTTGAAACATATTCCCGATATCGTATTTCCAATCTTCTTTCGGTGTTATGTGCTATTGTGTTTATTATATTTAATAGGATGAGTTGATAAAAAAAATAATTCAGGTTAATTTTGAATTTGTTTGAATAAATTATCATTTGAATGTTTAATTTTATTGTATTAATTGATGTATTAATTTTTTGTAATATAATATATATATAAATGTAATATATATATTACAACATATTTAATATTAATATATATATAATAATCTATCGGTATACCGAATCTTCGGTATATACCGAATATTCGGTATACCACGGTATACCGGTATACCGTGGATTCGGTATATACCGAAGTTTCGGTATATCTTGGTATACCGTGGATTCGGTATACCGCGGTATAGGAAAATTGATACCGTTACCGTACCGAAACACTGTGGTATACCGAAAAATCGGTATTTTCGGTATTTTTCCGGTACGGTAAGTCCGGTATTACGGTATTTCGGTATAATTTCCCACCCTTAGCTATAACTTCCAAACCCAAAATCTGGAAAAAATAAAAACTTTGATAATAGCAGTGAACTCGATTCGTTTGCTATGATTTCAATAAAAATTATAAAAGAAGATTTAACTTTTTATGGCTATAACTACCAAACCCATAAGAGCATGCGCAGCAGTGGACGGACGGCGTTCGTCCGTCCGTGCAGCTGGCACGGCGCTGCTCGCTGCGAAGAGCACGTCCGTGCTAGCGAGCAGGCGACGTGACGGCACGCGATTGGGCAACGGCATAGCCGTTGCCTTTGATATTTTTTTTATTAAAAATCAGTTTTTAATTAAAAAAACCGATAAAAAAAAATTCACTTCCCAAAAAAAATATATCCGTTTATTAGGCCATCCACAATAGGAATAGCCCAGCAATAGCTCAGCCATAACCTAGCCACAAACTCCTCCTGCCACATCATCAACACTAAAAATCCTCCGGCCACATCATCAAAACAAGCAAATAGCGCAGCTATAGCCTAGCCACATCACTAGCCACATCACTAATAACAATTATATAAAAATGAAATAATTAACAATCACACAATATACGGAATTTAATTTACGAGACATATACGAGAAACATTAATAATACTATTAAAATTTTAAAAAGTACAATAATTTAAAAAAAGTACAGTAATTTAAAAAAATTACAATAATTAAAAAAAGTACAATAATTCACTCATCGCCTTCGTCGTCGTCTCCTCCGTCGCTGTCGCCACCCTGGCCTCCGCCTCCGTCGCCACCGTTGCCGCCGCCTCTACTCCCGTCGGTCTCCCTCCGTGCCGCCTCCAACTCGTCCTGCATGCTCATGAGAAGCAAACTCTTCTCCACGTGGTCCACCGCCGTGTTGGGGTTTGGAGCCCCTTGCACAGCGGAAGACTTGTACAAAACAAATAAATCAGACGTAGGATCTATTTGACAGATTATGGAATTAATCTATTCACATGTTAACACAGAATTGCATGCTAGAACGCAAATAATTCATGCTCATAGAATATAAATCCTAAACATGAATTCTACGTTTTAGAGTTACCGATTTGATTCTCCAAAGAATCGTCGATTGCTCGCGCCTTCTCCATGATGATCTTCAATACTAGACCACAAATCTTCTGACTAGTGTCCCG
Organism: Salvia splendens; assembly: GCF_004379255.2. Classification (NCBI taxonomy): domain Eukaryota; kingdom Viridiplantae; phylum Streptophyta; class Magnoliopsida; order Lamiales; family Lamiaceae; genus Salvia; species Salvia splendens. The sequence goes on from NC_056045.1 coordinate 17,262,588, forward strand.
AACTGTATTCCGACATCAGGGTGGGCTGATCTTATCGAAACACTAGGACTCGAATAAAGAAGACAGAACTTTCTCACGGAGGAGAAGCTGAAAAACTCATGGAGGAGAATTTTCTTTGAAAAAATCGTCCCCTTCATTAAGTGTGAATGGACGAAATCTGTATTTTCTGTCTCTTTTATTCTCCTATTTATAATAGTTACATATTGGGCCCAGTCAGGGATCTGTGGAAGGTTTTGGATATGGGCTCCCCAATTAGCTTTTTACTAATTAAATTGAACCCACAATTTAATACAAGCTTATATTGGAATATTACGAGCAGCCACTACATACGTAATATTGAACTCCCCATCCAAATCCGAAATTACAAGTAATCCGGATTTCCATTTTGTTTATTATTTATTTCTCGTGCTTAAGATAAAAATGTCCATTAATTAATTAAAGTCTGCTATGGACTTAATTAATTAACATCTTATTAATTCCAAGAGTGGACTTAGCAAGAAACACTTATTTATTATTCATAGAGTAATAAAACTCCAACTGGCCAGTTTTCGAATAATAAAACCTTGTTCAAGCTCCTCTCGAGGACATTATCAAACGAGACTCTCCTCGCGCACGATTCAACATAATAGCAATCCTAGCATCGCTAGATAATGATCACCATTACCCAATATACCTGGATCGTTGGGTGACGAAAAACCCGCACCTTTGGTAAGTCAAAGTAGTAGATACTCAATACCGTATGCTCAATGCTAACGTATGTAGATTAAGAAATAGATATTATCAAGCCCTAGTCTTTCAGTAGATAGCATAAAGACACGTCTTGCTGTTAGATCCATTCAGTGCTATACCACACCAATGTCATCTTATTTCAATAAGGCTTAGAAATAATCAGACTGACATTGCAACCTTTCACGATAGGTAGCCAAAGCCTATCTAGGTTGTGAAATTCTTCTTTTTCTTTTGCAAAGCATTGCATAGAACCGACTGTAGTTACCTTAAAGTGGACGACGCCCACAACCAGTCTACTAAGCAAAAGACTTAGGCTTTGTTTACTTCTTATGCATTTAAATGTTTATAAAACATCCTATAAACGCACAAGCAAACACAATGTAATAATATACTGATTCTATTCGTGCGAAATGCTCGAATAATACTGAATCGGGTCAATAGTGAATTGTAAAGTTTTTCCGTACACAAGCAAGATTCTATTTGTGCGAACTCGCTCGAAACATGCTTTTCAGTATACTAAACCTAACAATCTCCCACTTATACTCAAAACATGCTTTCGAGTATACCCACTGCCAAAAACTCTCCCACTTATACACAAAGCAGGTCTTGGAGCTGGATATATCGAACTACCATTCATTTCACATCATGTTTGAAACATGTTGCCACAAAGGCAATTTATGTGAAAATACTCATAGGCATACTCAAACTTACGATCAAAGCTACTAGGAGTATACTCTTAAGGTAAACACATATGATGAGGATGACTTACTCGATCACTGATTAGTCATAAGACTTAGTCAGTGTAACCTCAAGGACATTACATGAATGACTGGTAACTAGAATATAGCGATTAGTCTTTCTCAAGTACTATGGTATATTCATTACCTCAATCAAAATCCTTTGCCACGGTTAATATGATATACACTTGTTATGCATGAGCACAACTAATATCAAACTTAGTACACATCATAGCATACATGAGACATTTATCTCCGAAACTAGTCTCATCATTCTTGATCTCACTAAGTATCAAACGACACTTGACTAGAGACAAGACAATTCCATCTTAAAAGGTAAAAACCTTTGCATGGAATTTCCAATGCTAAAATGTAGGGATGTCAATGTAATCCGAACCCGCGGGCCGGCCCGAATAACCCGATAAAAATATAGGGTTAGGGTTGTAATTTCACAGCCCGAATTTAAAATCGGGCCATTCGGGCTGACCCATTCGGGTTGTCGGGTTAGGCGGGCTGACCCGTTCGGGTTACGGGTTGGCCCGTCGGGTTGAAGGCTTCTGCACAGCGAGCAGTTTTTGTAACGGTTATAACTTTCTCTACAAAGCTCAGATTGAGGCGTGTAATATATCCACGCGAAGCTCTTTCGAAGACGAAGAGAATGATATATATTAGAGATTTATCAGACTTCAAAATCGCGAGAAACATTGACTCAAACAAGGCTGCTGCACATCCACATATTTTGTGCACATTTTCTAGTCAATTTTCTATCATTTCTCAACACACATATAAACATACCAAAATATAGAAATATAATCAAAATCATCCAAAACAACCCTCTAAAACCATGCAAAATCCAAATATGTCAACCGACTATATAAGATCACGAAAAAAATCACCATGTGGTTCATGGATTCATAAATACTCGTATATAAAAGCTTTCTTTTAGTATATTTCCAATATAATAGTGCAAAGTGTTTTGATGCCGCTTCCTCATTGAATTATGCGTACTTTGATGATTCTTAAAACAAAGATAAATTATTATTTGACTTATTTACAGCTAGAATAAATTAAATTTGACCAATCATAATTCAAGAAAACTTAGAGTTACTCCAATTAGCTAGCATCTTGATAATTCACTCTTTAACAATTCCAAATATTTTTGTTACATCTCACGTTATGAAAAATTTATTTAATTTTCTACGAATTGATTTATGTTTGAATTTTGAAACAAAGTGTTGATTTATGTTTTAAATTCATAAACATAAACATGCTATTTATATATATTTTGTAAATAATTATGTAATGAATAAGTTATTTAAATTTAAATAACTTAATCTTTTTTAAAAATATTAAAGAAAATAAAAAATATGTATTTCATTGTTGAATGATTAATTAAAAATATGTATATAATTAAAGAAAATTTAAAATACGTATTATTTTTTGAAAATATTAAAAGAATTAAAAATACGCATTAGCCCGAATAACCCGGTGGGTTAGCCCGAAACCCGAAGGGTTAGGGTTAGGGTCGAACTTTTATAACCTGAAAAAATCATAACCCGAATAGCCCGTACCCGAATGGCCCGACAACCCGAACGGGTTGCCCGAACCCGAACGGGTTGGCCAGATTGACATCCCTACTAAAATGTTCCAAGCAATGTATGGATATAGGATTCCTAAGAGAATCTTAACATTCTTTCTAGCAATCTTGAAACACTTAGATGCTCAGAATGTAATTAGTTTTTCTTTAATCCTTTATCTTAAACTGGGTAGACAACCAGTTTCCTACGCTAAATGCCAATCTTAGTTGTTTGCAACTTTAATAGATTTCATCATCGTAGAGTACCAATAATACCATATTTAATGCACTTTTAACTTCCTTGTGCTTACAACACATTTAAGGGCACATGTCAAATTCGAAAGATTTGACAATCTCGCTAAAACACATACTCTGATTTAGATGCATGCCTAAGACCACAAAGGTCTTCATGAGCTTCCAATCATGTGTTTCTTGCCCTTTATTACATACCCATTAGGATGTCCCATGTAGATGATTTCCTCAAAACTTCTATTAATAGAAAGTTGTCTTGACAATCATCATACATACATTCTAATTTATGTTAGTTCCAAAAGACAGTAGGATCGAACAAATCTTGGCACAACGACAATGAGAAGATGATATTTCTCTTTGGGCATAGCCCATTGTCATTGTCTAGCCATTTGAGATCCACGTTTACACTTGCAAATGTACTAGCTCCCACTAACTGACACAACCTGTAGGTAGTTTTGCAAGTCTTGTAAAACATGTTGTCTATCTAAGATTGTAGTTTGGAATCTATCACCTTTCCAAGGATGAATATCCAAATGAACCAATGCTACATTGTAGTTAAAGGGATTATGTTCAAGTTAATCTAAGACCGAGTCTTTCGACACTCTTAGACCCATGAACTTGTCATGTTCCTAGGAACGCTCTCACTACGACATGGTTCTAACAATCTTATCTGTTGAAGTTGATTTTATTAGTGCATAAGCTTCTAATGGTATTAGTCCTTGGTATCGTGGAAAATTCGATATCTCTCTCTGTACTGAGAGTTATCACGCTGCTAGGCTTTTAGTTCCTTTCTTGATCTCCATACAAGAATTATATCTTTGAAGATTACAGAACTTATAATCTTACATCATTTGGGACAACCTTAAAAAATACATCAGTACTCAACTCCAATTACTTGGATACCTTTCTAACATGCGTTGGAACAACATTACACCTTGAGATGTGCTAGACTAGAGTCGCTCTAGTCCACAACTCGTGTTTGGTAGAAGGTACTGATGCTGGTAGTTTCTTTTAGGTGTTTCTCGTTGTTTCTAACGCTTATCCCATTAATGATAAGATTTTCATGAGTACAACTCATCACTTGATCACACTTGTCTTAGAAAGACTTCGATTCCTTCTTACATAACTATCCCATTCTTTGAAAGAATGTTTGGATTCGTTAATGGAGATTAGACTCACACTACTGATCATAACGCTTTGCTCGTCTCCTTATTGGTGTAAACCATTGAGACTTGCTAGTCTTTCTACGTTGCACTTCTATAAGTATTCTGAATCAAATGATTCTAACTCATAGTGCATCGAATAGACATTCTCGACTTTCAAGCTATTTAACATATTGTTAAAATCTTGATAGTCTAGATCAGTTAGAACAATAACTAAGTATTTTCTTGGCCTTAAGACTAAGAGCCATAAATACTTTATCATTCATTGTTTAAGAAGTTGATGTGTTGTTTAATACCCAATCTTGTTGCATCTATATTGTTTCAATACTATGATGCCTTAAACATCAACCATAAAACAATAATATGATGCCTTAAACATCAACCATAAAAAAATAATTGAGCATTGATAGCTCCCACTGCAACAAATGCCTAACTGGATCAAGATCTCTTACTTAGAAGTTGCACTGTCATGTAAGTCATTGTCCTTCTTTAAAAGAGGTCAATCCAACTTACAAAGCATCTTCACTCGCTTTAAACAAACTTTGATGACTAATCAGGCTCTCCCATTTCCATATCTAGTCTTTTGTTCAAAAGAACTAGGACTTAGGAAATATGCAGCCTTTATGAATTCGTCATCTTTCATGTTACTTTCCTCTAACAGTAATATAACGACTAATATTCTGAAGGTTTTCTACTTTTTAGTTAAACCTTCTTGTAGTCATTTCTTATTACTTTAGGTGATGACTTGAGTCAGAAAACTATTTGAGTGATCAAAAGATTCCTCAAAACATTCTGTCCCTCTAGGATATTCCAATCGAACCATCTTGACAATTCTATTGATATCCGCCTTTCATCGTCACTAACCAAGACTTGTCATGCTACTTATAAGAAAATAGCTTGACCTTATTCCTCAAAGAACTTGTCAAGTACATGCAAAAAGCATTCTCGAACAATCTTCGTGGAATTATGTCGAGGAAATGGAGGACATGAATCATTGAGTATAAACTCCAAGTTTTAGCGATGAGAATCTTATCCATTTTCATTTCCAGTCTACATAATTTTGGCATTCGAGTTCATTTCTTTAAGGATTGCAGACAAAATATGAATGACATAATGAAGATTTGACATATAAACTTATTATCACATATTTATGCTCAATACATAATCGCAACTAACCACAAAATAATTATGTATCTTGCAACTGTAAACTTAAAATTTTGTACCCTCCAGAGGAAGTCAATACGCATTAAAATCTTACAATTTTACTGGTCACAACACCGACGAATAGTCCAGAGACCACAGAGTGGCATGGCCGCCTAATGTTGCCTAAGCAAGACCACCGAATTTAGCATTACAGAGTCTCATTTCTACAACACACTCCCATAACAATGCTCATGTGCTGCTAACAAGGTCAAGCTATCTCATAAATTCTGTGTGAACTTCTGAATCTCGCAGTTTCTTACGATTATTGTCCCTACAGAGCAGGTGGCGATAATATTGGAAACCACATTCTAGTTCATACTATTTATTTTTGAGAAATCCGCCCTCATGAACTCACTATTTCTTAGGATTATTGTCCCCACAGAGCAGGTGGCGATAATATTAGAAAAAAGCTTCATAAATTGCAGACCAATTGATGGAGACCATATACAACGCACTTGTTGTAATTATCGCTTAGATATTTTATATGGTTTTTGCATAATTATCACATAAAGCAGATAATACACTTACAAGGATAAACACCAAATAAACAGATAAATCCATTTAATGCATGACATTTAAACACACTGGATAATTAACGATAATTATTTAATCTAGTCAAGGGAGATTCAATTAAATAATTAAGTTTTATCTTGGACAATGATTATCCAAATTCATTTAGGATTTATCAAGATAGTGTTAACTATCTAAATCCATTTGGGATTATTCTAGATTTTATTTCGATAAAATCAAATCCTCCGATTCAAGATAACCTTGACACTTGATTATCATTATTTAAATCGTTCTAGGATATTACTAGATAGAAACGATTCCATCATAATCCATACGATAAATGAAATCCAATCAACCAAGATTTATACAAATCTTAATTATATTTAGAATAGACATCTAGAATATATCAAACATTACTTAGGATTTCTTCTATAAATTAATTTATCTAAATCCAATTAAATAAGGATTCTCTTATATATTATCTTTATCATATTCTATCTAGGATATAGATCCAAAAGATAAGGATAACTTGGATTAATGCTTATTTTAATCCATCTAAGATTTTCCTTAATAGAATTAAATCTATTCAAATCTATAGGATAAAATAAATTAATATTAATATTAATCCTAATCCATCTAGGATTTATTCTTGGAGTAAATCCATATAAATTCATAGAATTCGATAATATTATATTATAATTATTCAAATCTATCTAAGATTTATCTAGGAATAAATCCATATAAATCTATAAGATAAGAATAAAATATTATTTTATCACTATCCAAATCCATCTAAAATTTATCAATGAATAAATTCATATAAATTCATAGGATAAGAATAAAATAATATTATCATTATCTAAATCCAACTAGGATTTGTCTAGGAATAAATCCATATAAATCCATAAGATTTAGATAAAAATTAGATTATTATTTTCCAAATATAACTAGGATTCATCTAGGAATAAAAATCCATATAAATCCATTAAATAAGAAAAAAATCTAATTAATCCATGATTTGATAAAAAACCAAATCTTATATAATATATAAAATCCATAAAAGATATATTCAAATCTTATTTCCATATTTATCTTGAATTATTTCTAAAATTGAATCCAAGGAAAACCCTAATCAATTTTTGGAAAGCGAAGTCACGGAACGAGACAAAACGGCGTCACGCATAGGGAAACCCACTCGAAATTCGCCGCTGCTCCGTTTCTGGCAGCCCGTGCCTCGCCGGCGCCGCTACTGTTGCTGCGTCGTCACTGTCGCGACGTCGCCTTCGCAGCAGCTCTGACAACAGCTTCCTTCGATCCCGGAAACTCATGCATTCAAGCAATTCACATAACATGAAATTAATCCACATAATCAGAGCCAAAAATTGGCTCTGATACCAATTGTTGGGGTTTGGAGCCCCTTGCACAGCGGCAGACTTGAACAAAACAAATAAATCAGACGTAGGATCTATTTAACAGATTATGGATTAATCTATTCACATGTTAACACATAATTGCATGCTAGAACGCAAATAATTCATGCTCAAAGAATATAAATCCTAAACATGAATTCTACGGTTTAGAGTTACCGATTTGATTCTCCAAAGAATCGTCGATTGCTCGCGCCTTCTCCACGATGATCTTCAATACTAGACCACAGATCTTCTGACTGGTGTCCCGAACTGTATTCCGACATCAGGGTGGGCTGATCTTATCGAAACACTAGGACTCGAATAAAGAAGACAGAACTTTCTCACGGAGGAGAAGCTGAAAAACTCATGGAGGAGAATTTTCTTTGAAAAAATCGTCCCCTTCATTAATTGTGAATGGACGAAATTTTCAAGTCTAGAAAATTGTGTATTTTCTGTCTCTTTTATTCTCCTATTTATAATAGTTACATATTCGACCCAGTCAGGGATCTGTGGAAGGTTTTGGATATGGCCTCCCCCAATTAGCTTTTTACTAATTAAATTGAACCCACAATTTAATACAAGCTTATATTGGAATATTACGAGTAGCCACTACATACGTAATATTGAACTCCCCATCCAAATCCGAAATTACAAGTAATCCTTCCATTTTGTTTATTATTTATTTCTCTCGCTTAAGATAAAAATGTCCATTAATTAATTAAAGTCTGCTATGGACTTAATTAATTAACATCTTATTAATTCCAAGAGTGGACTTAGCAAGAAACACTTATTTATTATTCATAGAGTAATAAAACTCCAACTGGCCAGTTTCCGAATAATAAAACCTTGTTCAAGCTCCTCTCGAGGACATTATCAAACGAGACTCTCCTCGCGCACGATTCAACATAATAGCAATCCTAGCACCGCTAGATAATGATCACCACTACCCAATATACCTGGATCGTTGGGTGACGAAAAACCCGCACCTTTGGTAAGTCAAAGTAGTAGATACTCAATACCGTATGCTCAATGCTAACGTATGTAGATTAAGAAATAGATATTATCAAGCCCTAGTCTTTCAGTAGATAGCATAAAGACACGTCTTGCTGTTAGATCCATTCAGTGCTATACCACACCAATGTCATCTTATTTCAATAAGGCTTAGAAATAATCAGACTGACATTGCAACCTTTCACGATAGGTAGCCAAAGCCTATCTAGGTTGTGAAATTCTTCTTTTTCTTTTGCAAAGCATTGCATAGAACCGACTGTAGTTACCTTAAAGTGGACGACGCCCACAACCAGTCTACTAAGCAAAAGACTTAGGCTTTGTTTACTTCTTATGCATTTAAATGTTTATAAAACATCTTATAAACGCACAAGCAAACACAATGTAATAATATACTGATTCTATTCGTGCGAAATGCTCGAATAATACTGAATCGGGTCAAAAGTGAATTGTAAAGTTTTTCCGTACACAAGCAAGATTCTATTCGTGCGAACTTGCTCGAAACATGCTTTTCAGTATACTAAACCTAACACGCCGACTGGACCTCATGTGAACCCCCGGCTGCCCCCCTCGCCTCCCGTTGAGCCCGCTTTCAACCGGGCTAGTTCGGCGAGGGAACGAACGAGGGATCGGGACCTCCTGGGCAGTCTCGGGGAGGTCGTGGGAACCACCGCTGCTGCCGCTGTAATCACCGGTATAGTTCAGTCGTTGCTTCTTTGGCCAGCCAGCGTCGACACCTACTCGGAACTTCTCGGAGTCGTTCAGCACAACATAGCAATTCCAGTAGGTGAAATCCTTATACAACCCTTTCTGGGGGAAGGCTTTCTCCGCTATCCTCCTGCAGTCTTCCTTCGTTTGGCCACTGCTCTGCATGCGGAGGGCGTTGGCGTACAACCCCGAAAATTGGGAGACGGCAGCCCTGATTCGGTCCCACCCCTTCCGGCAATCGTTACCAGTGCGTGGCCTCCCCTCCGGGAAAATGTCTGGTAGGCTGCTGCTATCTTTCCCCACAAGTTGGCGATCCTCTGTTGTTCGAAACTAGAGGATCGTCGCAAACATTCACCCACGCCTTGGACAGCGTGACGTTCTCCGTATCCGTCCACCTCCTCCGTACCGAGCAGTCGTCCTCACCCGGCTGCGACGACTCGCCGACCTACTTCCCCTTGCCCTTCTTCTTTGGGGCGCCACGACCCTGCACTGCTCCCCCCATTTGGACGGGCGTATCCGGAACTCCGAGAATATCAAACCCCAACTCCTCTAAGGAAAAAACATCAAATTGAGTGAACTGCGCATCCGTTGGGGTCGATGTGTGCGAAGAAGCAGTCAAAAAATCAAAACTGGGTCGATAGACGGCCCCCTCCCCCGGCGTCCCCTGCGTCGCCGGTACCTCCCCTATCGGGTGCTGCATTGCCGCCCCCCCCGCGGCATCATCTGCATCCCTGGCACCCCCCGGCATCATCTGCATCCCGGGCGCCCACCCCGGCATCATCTGCATACCGGGTTGCATCCCCGGTACCCCCTGCCACGCCGGCATTTTCCCCCCAGCTGCCATCCCGGGCATATTCCCCCCGGCTGCCATCCCGGGCATCATGCCCTGCCACGGGTACATGTGGTAGTACCCTGGCATCGGACCCCATCCACCTCCCACGAGTACCGGGGGAGTTTGAGACCCGCTTGTCACTGGAATACCTTAGTTGGTGTTCTCCATTTCTCGGTGTTGATCTTGTGCAGAAAGTAAGATAGAGAGAGTACTCGATAAAGTGGTGCGAATGAAAATAACGTGCAAACCGCGTATATATAATGTTTCAAAAAATTTTAAAAAAAAAATTCCGCTCGGCGGTGCGCTAGGCGAGCCGGGCGTTGCAATAGCGCCGAGGGATCGCCCAGCGCACCGCCTAGCGCTGCGAAACCGCCGATCGCTCGGCGGTTTTTAATTTCGAAATCCGCTGGGCGGTTGCAATGGATCGCCTAGCGGACCGCCTAGCGCCGGCACTCTGCTAGGCGGTGCGCTAGGCGCCATTGCGGATGGCCTTACCGTTTTTTACCATTTTTTAAATTTTTTTTATTTTTTTCCCCCAAAAATACACATTTTCATCTATAAATACCCCCACTTTCACACCAAAAAATTCACACCAAACTACACAATTCTCATCTTCATTCTCCCATATCCATTCTCATCTTCATTCTCCCATATCCATTCTCAATATACACCCAAAAATTCACACCAAACTACACAATTCTCATCTTCATCTCCCATATCCATTCTCAATCTTTCTTCCACTCCTACACCATAACAATGTCCGGCCACGGCGATAACCCCCGGGCTCCGGTTGGAACCCCGAATGGTTCGGTTCACCACCGTTTCCTAGTCCGAAAATGGAACACTCAGCCCCTCCTCAAACCCAAAGTTCGGGAGTTCCGGGTGGCTACCGGCCATACCCAATCGACGACCAAGGTGCCCCCGAAGGGCGATACGGGTGGACACCGGAGCATAGGCCGACCGCCCCCTCCCAAACTCCGACTCCTCCTACTCGTGGTGTCCGCACACCGTACACTCCGGCGGAGATGGATAAATTGTTCAAGGCGTACTTGGAAATCTCCGAAGATCCGGTGGTTGGCATGAACCAATCCGGCGATCACTTTTGGTGGCGCATCGCTCGCCGGTACAATGAAAATTGGCCGCTGGGAACAGTCGAGCGCAACGAGAGTATGGTGCGCAACGCCATCTTCCGAGCCAACGATGAAATTGGCAAGTTCAATGGCTATTTCCTCCAGGAAGAGCGAAATGCGGGGAGCGGCCGGAACGAGGTCGACTTCATCACTGTCGCGATGAGCACCTACCAATCCATGAACTACAAGCCATTCAAGTACCTCAACGTTTGGCAGGAGACGCGGACGCACCCGAAGTATATGGGAGGAATAACATCCTCTTCTAGCGGCTCCTCCAAACGGTCAAGGTCGGTATCCCTATCCGACGCCGGCTCTGAAGAAGTGGCTAGCCAACTCGCCGGAGCTAACTTGAGTAGCCCCGACGCCGGCCCGAGCGGTTCCCAACGCCGACCGCAAGGAAGGAAGAAGGCAGCGGCCAACCGCCGCCGAGCCGCGGCTGCAACCGCCGATGCTCCAGTTCCCGCTCCCGTTCCATATGAGCCACCTCCACCCCCACCAACTCGTTGTGGCAGCTTTTGGCCCAACTCAATATGGCCAATAGGTCCACTATGACCCCCCGCAACTTCGATCGCACGAGGCCATGATATTGGGCCTCCAAAGACAATTGGGGGTAGTGCCGCCGGATGAGTAGTCGTCCACGGGGGTATTTTTAGCTTTTAATTATGTAATTTTTAATTTTTAGGATTTTAATTATGTAATTTTTATTTTTTAGGATTTCAATTGTGTCTTTTTTATTTTATTTGTAATTTGTAATATTTATTGTGGTTTTTTAATGAATTTTAATATTATGGAAATATTTTTGTTTAATTGAATTTTAAATTGAATTGTGCTCGTCCTTGCGGAAGAGTACAGCTGTGGGTGTTGTGCTCTTGCCAAAGAGCAGGCAGGAATAGTGGCACCAGGCCTACAACCGTGCTCGCTGGCAAGAGCACGGTTGTGGATGCTCTAAGCTTGAAACAAAACAAAAACTTTGATATTAGCATATATGTATGGTAGTGAACTCAATTCGATTGACAAAAACTTTGATATTAGCATATATGTATGGTAGTGAACTCAATTCGATTGCTATGATTCAACTAAATCCAAATATGGTACTCATAAAGTGATAAGAATTTCTCAAATTGTGGGCGTTCATTGTACATGTTTTCACACCATTACATTATTGTTTGGTCATTTCTTCCTTTTCATTTGCAATTAAACAAAAAAAAGTGTAGCAATCAAATATTTGAAAAAGGAGTTGACTTCTCATGGAAATTGCGAGTAAATTACATGAGAGCACCAGCTGATCATATATTTATGCAATTCATGATAGAAAAACAACCTCATAATATTATTATGTCCACTATAGACTGAACCATATGTATCAAAAATTAAGTTTAACGGCTATTCACAATTCATCCACACAAATTCACCAATAAAATTCAATTCAATTCAATTCAACACGTCATCATCAACCATGAAATATGCATAATATATTTAATCATACCCATCAAAAATCCAATTTAAATTATAAATCCCAAATTCCCAACCAACAACAAGATAATGATAATTCACTAGAAGAATTCAAGAATAATACTTAGAAATTTAGAAAAGCTAGAACATATGTACTGTTGGAATCGTATGCTCGGTCAAAGGACTTTGACCAATAATATTTCCAATGAGACATTTAATTTTGTGAAATTAAATGATATAGCGTCGATCTACGTTCGGAGTAGATGACCGTGGTATATTCATTTTCTCAAATCCGATTCCCGGTGAGTGAGAAATAATTGATTAAAGTCGTGCAAAATTGCTAGCTATTTAATTTAGCTATGAGAGAACTCATGGGATTAATTAAGTGAGTTAATTATCTCACGTTGAAAGTAACAAGCTTATTAAACAAGTACTATTTAATAAGTAGGATTATTACATGTAATAATTCTAGTCGACTAAGATGGCCAGTAGAGCCCGTGCGCCGCCGCCCGCCCCTCCGCGAGCTTCGATCCCGAGCTCGTGTCCGTGTCCTTGGATCTTGGCAATTGGTCTTTGGGTGGTCTTTGGACTGTTCTTTAGGCCTGGTCGTGGGGCTCGGTGCTTGGGTTCGACCCAAGGCTGGTTGGTCTAGATCTTTTAAGAGCACCAACGTTTCCATGTCAGCGAGCCAAGTGGGATGACACTTCATCAGTGTGACGCGGTAAAGCCGACATGGCTGACACGTGATGAAGTCCACGTCATGAACGAACCTAGACGCGCAGCGTGTCCCGATACGTCCGTCCAGGGTCAGCCTCTCCAGCTCTCGTAACGGTTTGTAACGCCTTGTAACGGTCGGCGGTTACAACCTCGCAATGATGACAGCCATCATGACTGGTTGACCCCTGCAGTGGAATGAGCCTATAAATAGGCTAGTCATTCCATGCATCTCTACACCAATTCACAAACACACATAGCATCATAAGCTCTCTCCCTCTCTGCATTGTTTTTCTGTCGAAAGCTTTGCCCTCTCCTCCATCCAGTTCGCCGGAGCTCTGCTAATAGCAGTGTTGCTTCACCAGAGACGTAGTCGTTTTATCTTTGGGGACGAAACGCCAATCTGAGAGCACTATCGGGGCGTATCTCGTCTTGCGGAAAGAGGACTCCTCGACTCGGCTCGCTTCTGTTTACGGTTTAGTTGGTTCGTTTTCCGTTGTAATTTCGTTTTAGTTTCTTCATTTTGTATTCCTTCTTTTGGATTGTATTACCGCCGGTTTATATCTTGTAATCCCAGAATCCAACATATACCTTGTGTTCATTAAGATTTGGGAAAAATTTAATTGGTAAGCTTAAGAACTTGAATGTTTATGGTGGATTTGAGCTATAGGTGTGTTAGTCTGTGAAAGAAATAACATACGCTTTATTTTACACCATCATCACTACTGCGAATGCTACCAATTTTCCTAACTTCTACTTATGCTACTTGAATTTTGCAGATGTGGTCTTCATGACGTAAACCTCATGCTCCTCCTTTCATTGTCTTTTTTTTTCTCCTTTGGCATTTTCTGCAAGAAAAAGGGAGCAAATGATTTTTAGGTTGATTTGGAATGGATGAGTGACCTGATTACTTTTGTGTTCTTATGGAAACTGTTGTATAATGCAGTCACGGGGCTTTTCATTGTCGTCTAGGTATCAGTGTTGTTAGTCGTCGTCAATCGAGTCCTTGCGTCATGTCTTTATTTCAAGTCAGTCGACGATTTCTGTGTAGGAGCATCTCGATGCTTGGTTTCCATCTTCGCACACCGATTCACTCGAGTACTAGCATTGCACTTAGACTAGGTCATTGTTGGAGGTCCTTTCATAGGACTCCCTCCATTCACATTGGTTTTTTAGTTCTATGTATTATCGTTTGGTTTCTCTAGATGGAGAGGAATGGCAGGTTGGAAATCATTTGCGCACTGTGTGTTGGCTGGTAAGCTTACCCCGATACACTGGAGGGGACGCTCGCCGTCTATTAATTTTATACCTACCTCACCTCCCAAACAGCGTATTCTGTGTTTGCTTATGGTCCTCAGGCATCCTCCCGTTAGCCCTTGGGTGAAGTTGAACACACACAGAGCATTCTTTACATTAACAATGGAGGCTTGTGGTGGAGACACCATTCGTAGTTCCGATGGAGGGCTTCTAAGGGTCTCATCTTGCTACAGTGTTGAGTTTTGAGGTGGACCTTATTGCTCTTATTTAAGGCTTTTTCGCTGGCTATGGAGTACTCATCACATATTTGGATCGAGCTGGACTCAGCAGCTCTGATTTCTACACTATCATGTAGATAGTTTGGTGTTGCGGATCTCAGACATTCTATGGCTATGATATGTCGCATGATTGCACAATGGTAGGTTTGGTACTCACACATCTACATAACAAATCGTGCTACTGACCATCTTGCAGAAAAAGAGACCCATACCTCTATCCTGATCTTTAATGATTCTGTCTTTATACATTACTATCTGTACGCGTTTGTTAGGATAGATTAGTTGGGATATTCTAACTTCCGCTGGCAGAAAAAAGGGCCCATACTTCTTCAGAGAGGAAAACGTCTCGATGGATGAGTTGGGTCTTTCTCCGATCAGAGAACAGACTCCTCAGCCGGCGGGAAGGGAGACTGGGAAGGACGTTGCCGGTGAGGGATTTTCCGATAGGGAGGGGAAGGGGGAATGGGAAGGACGTTGTCGGTGAGTCGTCGCAGGGGGGGGGGAATTGAGGATCGAAGGACGGTTTACATTCCTCAGGAGTGCACTGCCCTTGCGAAGGCGTGGATCTCTATCGTAGATGATCTCGTTCAGTCGAGTAATCAGACATTTGACGGGTTGTGGACTCGCATCCTGATTAGCTACAAAGCATTGAATCCTGATGGTGCGAAGTTCCACAAGCTTAAAGAACTCCAGAAGCAATGGGACCTGATAAAGGTCCGTCTCCAAATTCAACGGCATCTACGAGAACAACACCTGCATGATGACCACCGGCCAGACTATTGACGATATCAAAGGGTTGTAGTACCAGCAATTCCCCAAGCCCGGGCGATACGAGCAATTTAAGTACTGGGAAGCCTACGTGGCTTTGATTGAATCCCCCAAATTTCGGGCGGGGTTGGCTGCGGACTTCCCGAAGCGGATGAGGCTGGTGTCTCAGGCGGTTCCCACGACCTCAACGACGATGTCGATGAAGTGCCTCCCCAATTCCCCACCGCCGTCGCCCGATGGGCCTGAAATCGGCAATGCGGATGTTGAGAGAAGCTTCAACTGGGTCCTTGGAAGTCCAATCTACATGTCCCAGTTTGGAGCTGTGTGAGGGACTTCGCATCTAAGCGACGAAGCACCTGTTCGATGTCATCCTGCAGTGCACCAGGCAACCGACCCCAGATTCAAGAAACAGTTGGAGATCATCATGAATCAGATGAAGGGAAACTTGGGGCTGCGTGTGAACGATGATGGGCCCGATGATGGGCCCAATGTTGGGGATGCCGCTGAGGATACCGTGGGATGGTGGAGAGGACTCCGATGAGTGAGCCGGGCAGTGTGTTCAAACTTGAAGATGAAAGTTTTTTTTGAATTGTAGTAGAATTTCTTTTTGAATTGTTGTAGAAGTGTTTTTTGTTATTTTATTGTATTATGTTTGAACTTTCTTAATTTTTTTATCCAATTTAATTTCGTATTTGTTCTTTTAATTTGATAAAATGAATAAATGGGAGCGTTTGATGATATGGCCGGAGGAATTTTAAGCTAGGTTGTTGCTAAGTTGTAACTGGTGCATTCTTATTGCAAATGCTCTTACTTTGTATTAATATGGATTCTACGGATACTTTGACATAAGTGAGAAGTTTAAAATCACCCCAATCTCTTGCATAAAACAATTTTTTGTCCATATCATATTTTCAATCTATATTGCACTTGTATATATGCTGTACAAATGTTTCCTTTTGAATTGTATTATTCCATATTAAATAAGTAATGAATCCCAAGCAGAATATACCTCTAAACAAATTTATTATTTAAGAAAATAGAAATTGAGACGCAATTATTATTATATGATTTTTTTAAAATAATTATAATTTAAGACGTAAAAAAATTATTTCTAAATTGAGTTCAAATTATATTAATCTTTTGCATTTTAGTACACTTCTATTTGCATCCCCTAATTTTAGTTGGACACTAACAATAAGGATATTTTATGAAACGTTAGTGGTATAACTAGACGCACAAATTAACATCTTTAATAGCATTAATTAATTTCTTTAGTTGTTTTTTTTATTGTAGTGATATACGTATGACTTCCATGGACTCTTCTAACAATTTTGTATAGTTTTGGTATAAAATATACAATTAGTGGCTCAACATTATAACTTTTGCCCTTGAATCAATGCAAATTAATCAAATTTGAAATATGGAGAGTTTTCTCAATACTCAAATCCTTATTTTGCGTAACGAATGAGAGATTATTTAAGTATCAATGTTAAGTACAAGACAAGCACTCTTTTTTACTGATGATTATTTCAGATTTTTGTAAGAATTTTTGTAAAAAGGTTCGACCCTTGGATTTTTGTTTTGCCTGAATTTTCAATTTGGGTCATTTTCCTGATAAAAGACAAATCTATATAATTTCTTACTCACGTGGAGTAACATTTTTCCACCAAACAGTAAAACTCAACTAAAGTGTTACAAATATAAATAGGGGTGGGTAGATACGGTATACCTTACGGAAACCATCATACCGTATACCTTACCGTAAATTTGGTATGCGAAAAAATCATACATTTACCTTACCAAAATTTTCGGTATACCAAACTTCATTATATCATATTTTCGGTATGGAAAATTCGATATTTTCGGTAATTTTTCGGTATGATAAGGTCGGTATTTCGCCATTTCGGTATTTTTCCTCCCCTAGATATAAATCACAACCCAATCTCCACAAACAGAAAAGGAGATTTGTAAAGGAATATGCCTGGTATTTCATTAACTATAATTTATTTCGAATTTGATGACAAAATTGCCAATAAATTTTTATTTAACTATTCCAATATATCATGCATGTTGGATGGTGTCCCTCGTACTAAAAAAGCACTAGTTTGTTAAACCTTTTTGTATGTTTTGATATTTAAATAACTGAAGAGGATATATAAGATCTTCTTCGGTCAAATAGTATTAATAAGCCATCGATATATATTTAATAAGAAATTGTAAAATCAGTAATGTTCAAGTGGTTGAAAAATTGGTCCATCATTAATTAGGTGGTCACTGGTCATTTACAAAAAGTGAGACCAATGACCATGAAGTTGTTTAAAAATAATCATAATTTAAATGCAAAAGGAAGTATGTCTAAGTTGAGGTCAAATTATCTTAATCTTTTACTTTTTAGTAGGAGGTCGACCCGAATAGCCCTGTAAATTAGTGGGTTAGGGCTGTAATTTTGTAACCCGAATACAAAACGGGCTAAACGGGTTGGCCCGAACGGTTGCAACTTTTAATTAAAAAATAAGTTTTAGGTTTTTTTTTTTATTTTTGAATTTCATATAGCACAATCATTAGTCTTATTCAATCTTCATTCTACACTTTCCATTGGATCCCACAATGTCAACTTTTAAGTTTCACCTCGATTCATTATTCCATCCTCTCATCATCTGCCACTACCCATCACCAAAGCCAATTAAGACAAAATTAAGAACTAACCCTTCAAAATCTTAATATATTAATCATTTTAATAATGATTTACGTACGTAAGATTATGATTTTTAATTTTGATAAAAAATTAATTATGAAAAATGCCAAAATAATGATTCGAACACAAGCTTTAATTTATGTTTGTACTTGATCGAGATGAAAGGCTTCTTTCTAACTATTATTGAAGAAAACTATGAAAATTTGAAGATTTCATATGATTCTAAAACTAAGAATAAAATAATATCTAAATTTAAAATAATTTTATAGAAGAATTTTGATCCAAGATATTATTTTCGAAAGCTTTTAGGTCTGAATAGCCCGATGGGTTAGCAGAAAACCGGCGGGTTAGGGTTGAAAATTTATGACCCGAAAAATTCATAACCCGAATAGCGCACACTCAAATAACTCGGTAACCTGAGTGGGTTGGCCCGAACCCGAACGGGTTAGCCCGATTGACGTCCCTGCTTTTTAGTACACTTCTATTTACATTCCCTAACTTTAGTTGAGACATTAACAATAAGGATATTTTATAAAGTGTTAGTGGTATAATTAGAAGCATAAATTAGCATCTTTAATACCATTATTAATGTCTAGTTGTTCTTTTCGTTGTAGTGATATACGTATGAGTTCCATGGACTCTTCTAACAATTTTGGATAGTTTTGGTGGAAAATACTCCATCCGTTTCTTCATAGTTGAGTCATTTTTCCATTTTGAGAAATTTCTTCATAGTTGAGTCATTTCCATACATAGTAATTATATTCTTTTTCTTACTTTACTCTCTCTTACTTTTTTCTCTCTACTTTATTCACTTTCTACTTTATTCTCTTCACATTTTTCTCTCTCTTACTTATTTTATCTATTTATTCAACACACTCAACATCCCTTTCTTAAACTCCGTGCCGAAAAGTTTCTCCTCAACTATGGTGAAACGGAGGGAGTATACAATTAGTGGCTCAACATTATAACTTTTGCCCATGAATCAATGCAAATTAATCAAATTTGAAATATGGAGAGTTTTCTCAATACTCAAATCCTTATTTTGCGTAACGAGTGAGAGATCATTTAAGTATCATATTGTTACAAGACTAGCACTCTTTTCTACTGATGATTATTTCAGATTTTTGTAAGAATTTTTGTAAAAAGGGTCGACCCTTGGATTTTTGTTTTGCCTGAATTTTTAGTTTATATCATTTTCCTGATATAAGCAAATCTATATAATTTCTTACTCACGTGGAGTAACATTTTTCCACCAAACAGTAAAGCTCAACTAAAGTGTTACAGATATAAATCACAACCCAATCTCCACCAAACAGAAAAGGAGATTTGTAAAGGAATATTCCTGGTATTTCCATACCTATAAGGCTATAATTTATTTCGAATTTGATGACAAAATTGCCAATAAATTCTTATTTAACTATTTCAATATATCATGCATGTTGGATGGTGTCCCATATACTTAAAAGTAGTTTGTTAAACCTTTTTGTATGTTTTGATATTTAAATAAATGAAGAGGATATACTCCCTCCATCTCCAAAGAATATACACTTTGGGTTCGGTACGAGTTTTAATGCAAAATTAGTAAAGTAAGAGAGAGATAGAGAGAAAAAGTAAATAAAGTATTGTCAGTGGAGAATGAGCCCCACCTCATTAGAGAGAAAAAATTTATAAAATTAGAAAGTGAATATTCTTGTGGGACGGACTAAAAAAGAAATAATGCATATTCTTGTGGGACGGAGGGAGTATAAAATATTTGATCATATAATAAGCCATCGATATATATTTAATACTCCCCCCGTCCCAAGTTACTTGAGTCATATTTCATTTTGGATTGTCTCAAGTTATTTGAGTATTTTTTTTTGCTAAAAACAAAACATCTAATTTCGCCTACTTTATTCTGTCTTTTATTTTACTTTCTCTTCTTCCTCTTAATTTATTCTGTCATTTACTTCATTTAAATCACTAAATTCAACTCTTTTAATTTCGGTGTCGAAAAGAACGTCTCAAGTAATATGACACGGAACGACTAGGAAATTGTAAAATCAGTAATGTTGAACTGGTTGAAAAATAGGCCCATCATTAATTAGGTGGTCACTGGTCATTTATTAAAAAGTGAAAAGTGAATGAAATTGTGGCTGAATTAATGAGGCAAATAACGGAACAAAAAATATGACATAAGAGCATCTCCAGTGGGCGGACATCCCACTAGGACATCCCAAAAACACCTCCTGCCACGTCACTAGGACTTCTCATCCCACTGTCACGTCACTAGGACATCTCCTCCTATGTCCGCCCTTCCCACTAGGACATCCCGCAATAAAAAAAATCACAATAATTTAATTACGTAAAAACGGAAATATAATTTTGACACGGAATACGGGAAAGCAAAATACGGGCAAAAATACATATTCATAAAACATAAAAAAAACATAGTTAGAAAAAAGCAAAATACATAGTCATTCAAAAAAAGAAAAATACATAATCCAACATCCCCGGCTCACTCCAATTGTACATATAAGGGGACATCATCCCACCCATGCCCCCCATCTGTCCCATTCCCGGTACCGTTGTCGCATTTCCGCTGACGTTTCCCTCCAGGTCGATGGGAAACGCCGGAGTCTGCGACTAGCTCGTGGCCGGGGAGTTCCTATCGTTCTCCATTAAAAGTAGAAATGAAATTTGTAGTAAAAGAAGAGAGAAACTTGTTAACAACAAGTGGTGCAAATGAAATGAAGTTCAACGAGCCGTATATATAGGGTTTAAAAAAAATAAAAAAATTTCGGACGTCCGAGCGGGACGTCTGACCCTTGCCACAGTGGCGAACGTCCGCCCGCCCGTCGCAGGGACGTCCGAGGACACCCGACGTCCTCACGGGACGTCCGTATCCGACCCTAAACGCCACAATGGCGGACGTCCGGGTCGCCCGTCGCGACGTCTGACCGGATGTCTGACCAGACGTCCGCCATTGGAGATGCTAAGATAACACGATCAAAATATATTAAATACTATATTGCATAAATTGAAATTAATGTAAATAAGTCTGTACCTTTCACTCAATATATGTCCGCACATGCTGTCATTTCTTTTCAAATCTTTTCCCTATTCAAGAAAAATGACGTATCCACATATCTCTATATAAAAAATCAGTAGTAGTAGTATTATATTTTTAAAAAGAGAAAATAATGCCAAAAAGGAAGTTGCGTTCATGAGTAAAAGACAAAAAAATGCAATCACTAAGCGCGCTTTATTTTTATATACTAAGAGGTCGTTAGATTATCACTTTTATGCACAATTAACTAGAGAGTTGTGTCTATTTTTATCACTTGCTTGATTTTTCTATTAAAAATTCAGTCCGTGGCAATATATCTTGATCAATCTTTAGACCATCAGCAGTGGGGCGCCCTAAGGCGCGCCCTATGGCGCGCCACGTCAGCATTTTTATCCTCCTTCTCCTCCACCTGCAGTGGGCGCCCTAAGGCGCGCCACATCATCAAATTTGTAATATTTATAAAAAATACGAATTAAAAAAAAACTAAAATACATTTAAAATACGAATTTTAAAAACTTCATTCATTTAATAAAAATTAATACATTACAATGAGAAATAATAAAAAACGCAAACTCAGCGACGGCGGTTACGAGCCCACACTTCTTCAATCATGTCGCTCATGAGCTACGCATGCTCCTGTTGGTTGCGCATTGAGGCCTGCCTAGATAGCATGCCGCCATGGCCTCTTCAACGACTGCATCTAATGATTCGTCAATCGAACGACCGGAATCAGACGAACTAGAACTATTGGTGTCTTCGCCGGGATTCATTTTCGTTGGATGTTGAGAGAGAATATGTTGAGAGATAGTCGATATGTTCGTATGCACAACTGAATGAGAAACGAGATTTATATAAAAAAACGAAATCGCGTGCCATCGTCCGCGGCCTTCACAATGGGGCGGACGATGGCCATCGTCCGCGACCATCGTCCGCTGCGTCCGCAATGAGGCGGACGATGGCGCGGACGATGGCCATCGTCCGCGGTTTAAGTCGCGCCCGAAGCATAGGCCGCGACTATCGTCCGCGGCCTATGCCACACACCCACAGTGGGGGCGGACGATGAATGGCGCGGACGATGCGCGCCATCGGGCGTGCCATCATCCGCCCATTGCGGATGGTCTTATATCTTTATAGTACTAAAATTACATTTGCTTAATTTTTCTTTTAAAAATTTGGTCAATGGCAATATATCTTGATCAATCTTTCATAGAACTAAGATTACATTTCATGTTATGATTATCCTATCTCACATTCTCGTATTAGACTAATTAATCTTAGATAAATCATATTTAAATTAACACATACTTCCTTCCATTCCTATACAACTGAGTTGTATTATTTTTTTGTTGTCCCACTGTAGCCGAGTCATTTTCTTTTAGTAAAGAGCAATATATTTCTTTTGTCTTACTTTATTCTCTCTTCACCCCTCTACCTTTTTTCATTTCTACTTTATCCTTTCTTTATTTAACTCACTTAAACAATTTTTTAAAATTCGATATTGAAATGAAATACCTCTACTACATAATAAGATTATTATATATCACTAGTACCTTGTTCCATCTAATAAGTTTGGCTTCATGTAAAAGTGAAAACGAAATACAGTCACAACCTAGTATTTCTAACCCGATTCTCTAACGTGATTCAAAATTTTCGTGTATCCTTTTATTGTGAATAAGGTAAAATTTTCAAATATGTTTACACTTGAATTATACTTCACAAACTTTGTGTTGCTTGTTTGGTTATAAAAGAGGGTTTCTTATTATCAATAGGTTGGGCGGTGTGTGCTTTATTACATGCCTGTAATTTATTTCCATGAAAAGTAGAGAGCGAATATCGTCAAATTTTTGATGATTTAATTTTGAGAGTGATTGATGATGCTATGTTACCACAAGATGATAAGTTCTCGTTGAAATGCAAATGTAGTCCACAATTGACGCGTCAGCGACACCTACTCCACACTCTCATCCTCTCCTACCCACAATAAACAACACTTGTTCCGATCACACTGCTTTATTTTGTAATAAATAAAAAATGTATGTTAAAGGAAGAAAACAAACTAAAAAAATGAAATAAAATAAAAAGAAATACTATTTTTTTTATAAAAATAATATATTTTTTCTCTCTTACTTTAAGTCTCTATTACTCCTTTCCTACCTTATTCTTTAACTCATTTTTAATACAATTTCTTAAATTTCATGCTTAAAAGTACTGCCTCTACTACAAAAGAAGTATTAATTTTATAATATAATACGATTATAACTCATCCTCACTCTATTCATTAAATTTATTTATTCACTGTAATCTTTAATGCCCTCATATAAAATTGTTTTCTTCAAAACCAAGACCAAACAATTTTTTTTTACCTTGTTGTTTGATATCTACAATAGTAGTATAAATTTACTTATATCAGTTTTTGCATTTATATTTTGATTTTAATAAATTAAAAAATAAATTATTAATTTTAAAAAAATTATGATATATAATTAAAAATTATTATAGTTATATCATAAAATGAAAAAATATAATTAAAACATTGAAAATGTAAAATTAAAATTTCTACAACACATAACATTTAAATATATTAAATAATAAATATATATGCAACGTATTAATTTTATAAATACAAATGAAATACATCCCAAAACCTATGAGCTAACTCAATACCTAAATTTAAAGTGTAAAGATTGAATTTTTTAAATTTGACACTCGATTAGCCCTTAAATTGATAGGATTGGCCCAAACGACTGTGCGTAGTTTCAATCATTGGTTATTCTTTGGCAGATGACAAACATATCAATTGGGACAAGTCATCTAATCTAAAAACTTTGAAAAAAGAGATACTCCATTCGTCCCGGTCCAAGCAAGACGTATCATTTTCGCATGTATTTTAAACAAATAATATTAAAAGAGAATATCTTCTACTAAGAGTCAAATACAAATATAACAAAAAAAAAAGGATACGATAGACATGGGAAAAAAGATCTGGGTGGAAATTTTTGTATGATGTGATTTTTCTCTTCGTAAATGTGAATATCGAAAATGACTAAATGTAATGTTTTTGAGAGTTGCAGCAAGAATGAACAGAAGTTGACATGTGTGTGAGCGTAACAATCGGGTTAGAGTCTTTTCATTTCCTTTTTTTATAATGAGTAATTTATTTTTAATATTTTTTTCGTGAGTGGGAAGTCTTTAAAACTGTCTTTATATCATCATCCAACGGTCTCCGAGTAAAACAATAAATGTGAAGGCAAAGTCTTCTTGTCCTGTCTTGAATATATTGTGCCTTCTGCGAACTTCATACCCAACAAATTTCTCTCCCCCTTTTCCTTTTTGTTGGATAACTTTTTCCCAAAATGAATGTTGTTATCATTTAGTTAGTTAAATTTGGTTTACACTTTAATAGTTGAAAGGAATGGGAAAAGAACAAGAGCCACCAAGCATGGAACTCAAGCACATGGTTGCTCTTGTCTCCCGCACCGGCCGCCATATGCAGCGCTACAACTTTCTCGGCCACCGCCAAGTTGTCGGGTCGGCCTCTCTATATTTTGTGCATAAAAGAACATACAATAATTGCATACGCCCATCTACTGGATTGGAACTGACTTGGTAGTAATTATGCAGATGCATTCCATACAGATACTGCGGGAAGAAGCCGCCGTGTGTGGTGGACGAGGAAGAGATCGAAGTTCTCGTCATCACTTCTCAGAGAAAGGAAAAAGGGATGTTGTTTCCAAAGGTTAGTAATTCATACTCTTGTACTATGCACTCGTTTTGGAAAAATCATAATAAATAGTTAGATTGAAGAAATAGTAAAGTAAGAGTAAATAAGACTTTTTTCTATAATATTCTCTCTCTTATTTTACTTTTTATCTATTTTAACTATTTATTGTGATTTTCTTAAAACGGGTGCAAAGGAGAAGTGACTCGCCTATGAGGGAACAGAGGGAGTAATTATCTTCAGTTGATTAATCACATAGTTGATGTTGAATTGGATAAGCTTGTGATCTCAGGGAGGTTGGGAGATAGATGAATCGATCGAGGCTGCAGCGCTGCGCGAGACAGTGGAGGAGGCAGGCGTGGTCGGAGATGTTGAGGTTAGTTCTTCGCTTAATCAGATTAAATAGATTGGATGTTTTATTGAAACGTTGAAGGATTGCTCAGTGTAAGTTGGGGAAGTGGAATTTCAAGAGCAAAAGCAGTGAGACTTGTTATGAGGGTCACATGTTTCCGTTGCTCGTGAAAGAGCAGCTCGAGTTTTGGCCTGAGAAAGACGTTCGTCAAAGATTATGGGTATGATCGTCTACACCTTCGTTCGTGTATCTTCTCTGAAACAACTTTTTATGACGAATAATGGAATGGATGAACTAAACAGGTTAGTGTGAGGGAAGCCAGGAAGGTTTGCCAGTACTGGTGGATGAAGGAGGCGTTGGAGTTGCTAGTTAGTCGTCTTTCAGCGCAAGCGAAAGCAGACACGAAATCTAACTTGTAGTAGCGAGCTAACTCTCGTTTCATTGTCTTCGAATCTTGTATAGAATCAAGCTCTATGTCTATCAAACTACCCCTTTTTTCTAGATGATATGCTTCGTGTTTGCTCTATTTTAACGAAACGAGATTTGATCGAACGACATAATTTCTTTACAGTCCGATTCTAACCTATGGTATGTACATTGAGTCTTCGAGAGGTTTTCTTCATCGAAGCAAATGTAATTGAACTACTACATCATTTATCATCATTGTCCTTGTTGGTTACATTAGTATCACGACAAGGGCAGTGATGAAAGCAATGTCTATGTTCGGGCGAACAATCGCGATCAACACGTCCTTCGCCAATACAAGGCTCATGAGTTTGGTCTCCCATGTCAACTCTTTCCATGGAGTTTAGTTTACAATTGCTGCTAATGTGTATACATGGTGATGATTAACTTGTTGTTTATGTTCGTTACAACATTCTGTTAATGCAATTATGAGCAAAAGTATGTAAGATTTGTTCCTCTCTGTGGTAAGTTGTCTTATCCTGATAATGTGATGAAGAACCGTTGTCTGTTTTTTTCTATTTCTTTGAAAGAAGCTATGATGGAAAATTAACCGGGAGAATGATAGAATAATGGCTCTGTTGTTCCAATCGGAACTTTTACTTGTCAACACGAAGAGGTTTGTATATATCAACTAAATTTTGTTGACATATAAATGTCTTCATGTTAGACATCTACACCCTCCGTGAATAGGAATTAGTATATACTAGTTTTAAATTATATGTGAGTGGAATGTGAGATCTCTTTACTATTTAAAATAATAATGAATCGGGATTCCTGTTTGCGGACGAAGAGAGTATAACATAGACTGTTGACAACTTGACATGGTTAGCTATTAGCAATCTAACATGGTATAGGCAAATGTTAATGCTCTAGTAAGGAATACTCATTTTATTTTATAATATTTGGTCTCTTGATACATCTATTACAAAGGTTAAATCCTTAACCTAGTTACATTTTCTGGATAAAACTTTCTTGTGCCATGACTAGGATGAGTCAGTTTATGCCATCACCTGGGCAGCCTTGGGCATGAACCAAAGCCTTTTATTTTTGCTTCCACTGAATTTAGTATTTTGGGCCCATGATTTAATTTTTCGAATTGGCCAAGAAACATTCTTTGATGGCCGAATTTTTTTATTTGGGCCTGTACTTTTAAGTTATGGGCTTGAAATTAAATTAATGTCGATTGTTTAATTAAATATAGCCCATTGACTTAGTATAATATAGTCAGTCCCTTGATTAATTTTTCCTTAAGTATTCAAATATTCCAATTTAATTAAAAGTCGTAAGTGATTAATCCATCAAATAATTGCTCTATAAATTAAATCTCTTAATCAGTTAAAGCGGAATAACTAAAGCTTGTCTAAGCCAGGGAAAGTATAGAACGCATATCCCCAGAAGGATAGATACATATCATACTATTGTGAACCTAAATAGATTGATACATTTTTCTTCGAAACGCTAGGGTGGTCACAAGAAAGGCGAACTCAAAAGTGAAGATTGTTATATTAAATTCAAAAGCATACTAGGCAGACTTTTGTAGCCAAGATGTAGATAAAAATCTAAAAATTTTCAAAAGGAAATATTTATATGAAGTTTTCTATAAGAATTCAAACACATTTTCATTGTTTACTCAAAGGATATTTAGGGTTCACGGTACACATATCTTGTCATAGATGCTTATTAATTTAGCTATGCGTAAAATGTTATCGATTGATGGTGACAAATCCTACTTGAACTAGTATACAATAGACTAGCGGTCTTCCTAGAGTTGGCCGATTGAGTGTGTGTGGAAGGTGGCCACCTTCCCGGTGCGATAAAGTTATGAGTGATCGTGGGAGGTAGTCAACTCCCCGACATGAGCAGATATGGAAGATTATGGATGATCTTACAATATTCAACTACGTTGGATTATGAGAGAACTTAGAATGATCAGTTGAACATTAGCTCATAAAAGATTTTAGTAAGGGTCTTTTAAAAGGAAATCAACATGTGTTACTATAATGGCTTCACAATATTTCAGAGTATCTCTGTATATGTTCGCACAGAGTCAAATGAGTACTTTCATACTTAGTCATGCATGCATTTCTAAGTCGTTATGAAATGGAGGGTGGTGATATGAGTTAAATTGCTTCAAATGTATGTAGTACTCTTGGAGTTTCATGTCTTCATACATTCAGTTATGTTTCAGTCAGGGACTCAAATTACATAATCACTACACAAACCACTATTTCATCTATTACAATTTACAACTGAAAATTTTAAATTTCCCTTAACTTTCTTGAATAAAACTATTTTGCATATAAAGCTTATATCACATTAAATAAATGTAATTTTTCACTTTATTATTTTCTTTTGCAAATTTTCATATTTTTGTGAAATTCTAAAAGTTTAGATTTTTTACATTTTAAAATACAAATATAATAAATAATAAATGAACATTTTGGTAGAGTGTCTATATTGATATACTTTTCTTCTTTTCCTCTAATGGAATCCAGCTGAAAAAACGTACGTGATAAGTTTGTTAATGTGCGATGGTACAGTTGGTAATGTTTGTCATTACTCAACAAAGTTTGTTACTTATTTACAATGGGAAAGGTAGTCTATGTAAGTGGACTCTTTTTTGCATGAGGAATCAATACATGCTTGATTGAAACAACAGATCGAAAATTGGGTGACGTAGATATATACTAGTACTATATGTGGACCATAAATAATGAGAGATAATAAATACTATGACTTTTGAAGGTCTAAGGTTTACAACTTTATATTGATTGATGAACCTTTTCCTTACTAATCGAACAAAAGAGGTAAATCAATTGAGACAACTTAAACGTATGAATATGTAGATTGGATTCTATACTTCAATTAGTATAATACTCTCTCCGTCCCATTTTAAAAGTCCCAATTGAGTTTGACACGTATTTAAAAAAATATATAGGAAAGTTGGTAAAAAGGATAGTGGAATGTGAATCTCATTTTTATATATTAAGAGTAGTTTTATAGTAATAAAGTGTGAGTGAAATGATGCTAGTGAAATGTGGGGCCTATTACCCATTATGGATGATTCTAACAGGAACTCCTAAAGTGTGACAGACTAAAATAGATGACCGACTCCTAAAATGGGACGGAGGGAGTAATATTATTAGCATTAACTACAACTATACTCACTCCGCCACTTAATCAGCCATGTCATATAAATCATGGTACTTGAAGAATCATATGCAATAAATTCAACTTTATAGAAATATTGATATTGATGGGATATGAATTTGAGACATTTCTTAGGTTTGTAGATGAACATCATCAAGTTAGTGATACTTAATTTATAAAATTCTAGTGTATGTATGTTGATCACCAAAACAGGTGTGGTGCACCGTGCACTGATGCATACAGTGGCGGATCCAGGACCCGAAAATGGTGGGGGCGGAACTTATATTTAAATATTAAATATTTAATTTAATATTATTTTTAATAATAAAATAAATAAATATTATATTAATATTTAAGTAGCACTAGCTTCATTAATAAAATATAAACATGCTTCAGCTTGCAAATATGTATTATTCATTTTAAAATAAAAAATTATATAAATATAAACAAGCTTTAGCTTGCAAATATGTATTATTCATTTTAAAATATAAAATTATTGTAAATATATGTACATTTAAAATTACTGTAAATATTATATACAAAAGTGATATAAGTAGAGCACTAAATATTTATATTTCAAAAATATTTAAAATGTTTATTTGTTACATAGAGAATAATTAAGATGCATGGATCAAATTATAAGTACTTTAGGATAAAAAAGACTTTAACACAAGATTAAAAATTGTTTTCCTAAAAAACGTTAAAGTAGTATGAACATAAATAATAATGAATCTGCGATCTTATCTGCTTCTCTTCCCCTTCACCAAATTGATGTAGAGAGAAAAAGTAATTAAAGTATTGTTAGTGGAGAATGGGTCTCACTGCATTAGAGAAGAAAATAATAATTAGAAAGTGCATATTCTTATGTGACAGACTAAAAATGAAATAACGCACATTCTTGTGAGAAGGATGGAGTGGTAATATTCAATTTTATGTGTAATATTTTTACAATTTTTAAATCCCAAATCTTAAATTCACACAATCATAAATGCAAAACACAACCCAAATCCCTAACTATCTCATTTCAAAATCAATATATTAAATTATAGTAGAAATTTACAAATTTGAATTAACTATTCTAATTTTTAAATGTGCAAATTTAAATTGAATACATAAATATAGTATTGAGCCTCGTCTAGATAATTTTAAAAAACTAGATTCAACTGGAAATTAGAAAATATTTAATTTAATTTTACCGTTTCTGATAATCTGATCTATTGATCATCTAGATCATTTTAAAAAGAGCATATATATATAGCACATATTTAATTAGATTTTAACTTATATTTTCAAATGAAATAAGAAGTGAGTACAATCCAGTATATTAGAAGTAAGTAAATTGATAGTAAATGTTAAACTCTATAAAGGGGAGAGCGATAGCTGGTAAATATAGGTGTCTATTTTCTTATAGTGATGTATTTTGTGTGGATGGGGACGAGTGATCACAGAGTCCCTTTTGTTCTTAGTTTTCTAACTGAGCTTCCTCTTCAAAGATTGTTGTGACACAAATTGATGCTAAACTTACAAATTTATTTATCAGCTTTTATTAATAAAACATTGTCCAATTATTTGAATAAGACAAAAATAAAAACAAAAACAACAAAGACTAACACACTAAGCAGAGGTCCACAATTCCACCATCTTCCCGAGCGCCGCAACCGAAGATCCCCCATTCGCCATGGCTTCCCTCGCTTCCACGCTCTTCTTCTCCACCTCCCTCCTCACCTCCTATGCCCCCTCCATCAGCTCCACCACCCGCTTCTCCATCTCCTCCGCTGACACGAACCCCTCATGGGGCGGAGTTCCGGATGCCGTGGGGTCGGGGGCTGTTGGGAGGAGTCTTCCGGCGGTTCTCCGGGGACGGCGGTGGGGTCGGCCGACCCCGCGCGACCCCACCTGCATCCGCCGATGGATGCATATATTCTTGATGTGCATCGCAATATGCACGAAATATTTTTTATATTAATAGAAATAGACTCAAGCTAGCATATGCGGTGAATAAAGGTTCAAGACAAGCACTCAGAACAAAACAAAAAAAACTACAAATAGAAAAACACAACATCCCAACCAAACACCAAAAAGTAAATCAATGCTAACAACTTAATTAGCCTAAGAAACACTGGCCGAGGCAATCAAGGACATAAAAATAGTACAGAAAAATGACCTTCCAGGCATCGGCGGATCTAGGTGGGGTCGGGGGGGGGGGGTCGGCCGACCCCACCGCTGTCCCCGGAGAATCGCCGGATAATGCCCTCCCTTAGCCGCCGACCCCACGCCGCCAATCTCCTGCCCCGCGTCGCCGATTTTGCAGAGAAGAAGGTCTCCTGCCCTGCTGCCCAGCGTCGCCGTTTTTTGCAGAGAAGAAGGAAGAAAGATTGCTAATTTGGGCTGCCTGCTTTTATAATTGGGCTTTACAATTTGGGCTTCCTTTTACTCATTAATTCTAGAATCGAACCCACTTTTAATTGACCAAATTCTAATATGAGTAGACCACATTTTAACCTATTAAAATAGGAGTAGACAGTAGTTCACGTTTTAACACTTACACGCCGATTCTGATTTCTGCAGAGAAGAAATTTCACAAGTCTTGTGCAAGAAGTTTGAAAGAATATTTTAGCAATTGACAATTTGACAATCAATTATTCATTGTATCAAGGATTCGAGGTAGGTAAAATCAATAAATCATAATTCAAGTTTAAGTTAGTAATACTATTATTTGTTTGTTTTTTTTCAGTTTTTACATTTAACATTTAAGTAGCAGTTAGCACTATTAAATTGATCATCATTTAAGTAGATATTGCAAATTCTTTGCTTAATTGCTTTGGAGTTATGGATTATTCATTTATTTTGTATATGAAAAATGATTAAATATAAATTCTAAATTTATGTTACTTTTTTTTAGGTTAATGGATAAATATCTTAATAAAAGACCTCGAGTTTCTATCGGTTCTTCTAGTGCTAATGTTGAGC
The DNA here is from genome assembly GCF_004379255.2 of Salvia splendens. Classification (NCBI taxonomy): domain Eukaryota; kingdom Viridiplantae; phylum Streptophyta; class Magnoliopsida; order Lamiales; family Lamiaceae; genus Salvia; species Salvia splendens. Next base: position 17,294,713 of record NC_056045.1, read on the forward strand.
AAGAACCACAACAATTGGGAAATAATGTGGTAGTTGAAAATAATCTGGACGAGATTGAAATTGATAAAGAGAAAATCAAAGCCGACCCCAGATTACGAGACCCTATAGATAGTTTTGATATGAATATTCGTGATCGAATTCGTAGAGAATATGTTGCCAAAGGTCCTTGCTAACCAAAAGGCCATGACTTTCCAAAAAAACATATGGGAAAGATAAGAGAGGTTTTAGGGATGTTTGGTATAAAGATTATATTTGGCTTGAATATAGTACGACAACAGATGCTGCGTATTGTTTTTGGTGTTTTCTTTTCAAGCGTGGTTATTTAGCTCCAGGAGATGAAGCATTTGTTAGTGGTGGTTTCTCTAATTGGAAGAAGGTTTAGAGCTCATGTTGGATCAACGGGTAGTGCACACCACAAAGCTAGAATTGAATATGAAAATTTTGTAAATCAAAAGCAGAGTGTGCCTTATATCGTTAGTAGAGTTGGTTCAAAACAAGAGAAGGAATATAGGATTCGTTTGACTGCAACTCTTGATGTTATTCGATTCCTTTTGAATCAAGGTTTGGCTTTTAAAGGACATGATGAGACATCAACTTCTTCAAATAGGGGCAACTTTCTTGAGTTATTATATTGGTATAGTTTAAGGAATGATGAAGTTGGTCAAGTTGTATTGAAGAATGCTCCCGGAAATAATCAAATGATTGCTCCATCAGTTCAAAAAGATATTGTTAATGCGTGTGCAGTTGAAACTACACTTGAAATAATGAAGGAACTTGGTGATGGATTATTTTCCATAATGGTTGATGAGTCTCGAGATTGCTCGGTGAAGGAGCAAATGGCTATTGTTGTTAGATACGTGAATAAAAATGGAGAGATAATAGAAAGATTTTTAGCCTTAGTTCATGTTAAAGAGACTTCATCAAGATGCTTGAAAATGGCAATTGATTTTGTATTTTCTAAGATGGAATTATCTTTGTCAAGATTGAGGGGTCAGGGATATGATGAGGCTTCAAATATGAGGGGTGAATTTAATGGACTTAAAGCACTTATTTTAAAAGAAAATCCATCGGCATGGTATGTCCATTGTTTTGCCCATCAGCTTCAATTGGTATGTGTGGCGGTATGTAAGGCAAATCGACATGTTTCTGATTTTTTCGGATATGTTAGCCCGATTGTTACAGTATGTGGATCTTCTTGCAAAAGGGCAGATAAACTCCGACAAATTGAATATGAAAGAATGGTTGAAAGGATTGAGAAAGGGGAAATCACTTCAGGTAAAGGTCTAAATCAAGAAACTTCTTTGCTTAGACCGGGTGACACTCGATGGGGATCTCATTATCTTACTTTAACTCGTCTTGCATCTATGTGGCCCTCGATAGTCATAGTACTTGAAACTGTATTCGAAGATGGGGTTGATCAAGAAACAAGTGGCAAATCTAAAGGGTTGCTTCAAAAGATGGAAAGCTTTGATTTTGTGTTTCTCATGATGTTCCTGAAACATTTGTTGGGTATGATTGATCCACTATCTTGTGCGCTGCAATACAGAGATCAAAATATTTTGAATGCAATAAATTTGATAGTGACTGTGAAAGAGGACTTGCAAGTATTTCGAGAATCTGGATGGGATGATTTCTTGCAAGAAGTGGAAGCATTTTGCCGGGCAAATGAAATTGATGTTCCTAACATGGATAAAATTGTTCCAAGAAGAATTCGTATGAAGAATGATGGACAAAGTATTACAAACTATCATTATTATCGTGTTGAAATTTTTTATCAGGTATTTTTGATAACTAATATTCTTGTTTATTTAAACTTTGATATTAACTCCTAACATAATTTTTTTTCACAATCAGGTTGTTGATTTAATTAGTCAAGAAATGAGGAATCATTTTTCTGAGTCCAGCACAGACCTACTCGAGTGTATGGCATGTCTTGATCCAAGAAATCATTTCTCCAATTCCAATGTCGATAAACTTGTTCATCTTGTCACCCTTTATCCGGAAGACTTTTCATCCATGGAGCTTAACTTGTTAACTAAACAACTTCAAAGTTTCGTGAGTGATGTAAGAAGAGATACACGTTTTTCAGATGTTGAAGATTTGGGAACTCTTTCAAAGAAGATGGTTGAAACGATGAAAGATAAGATTTTTCAATTGGTTTATCGATTGATAAAATTGGTCTTACTTTTACCAGTAGCTACAACATCAGTTGAAAGAGTGTTTTCTGTAATGAAATTTGTGAAGTCAGAGCTGAGAAATAGGATGGGAGATGACTGGTTGAACGACAGTTTGACGGTATAGAGCGAGAAGGAGGTGTTTGCAACTATTCCCAATGAAAGGATTTTGAGTCGTTTTCAGAAAATGGATACTCGAAGAAGCCAACTATCTCGCATAGCATAAGATTGTGGTATTTATATTTTTACGTATTTTTGTTTAGAGATATTTATTAAAATATTATATTTATAATCTTGATCGGTTCGACCCCACGATTTTTTATTCCTGGATCCGCCACTGCTTCCAGGCATCGGTAAACATGAGCAAAGGCCATAATGCATGGTTGGAACCGGAGACAGTAACTTAGTATTAATCTTTACTCCAATATCTAATATCGTTTACTTGATTGATCCACTGTTCCATTCACCTGATATCTGACATTGGAGTAAAGATCTGATATATATGGTTATATTTTGACATATGCATATTACATATAATCAAATTTTGATTATATATGTGTAATCCCTCCGTCCATGATTAAATATTCTATATCTGATCAGCACTGGTTTTAAGAAATTGTTTAACTTTATAAAGTAAAGTGGGAGAAAAAGTTAGTAGATAGTAGGCCTACTTTTATATATTGATTTTGTAATAAAATGTAAGTAGAATGCGTTAATGGAATGTGTGATCCACTTACCAAATAATCAAATATAGTAGTAGAAGTGAAATTATTTATTAGCGGATGGACGAAAAAGTTAAAATGAGACATTTAATGACGGATGGATGAAAAAGTTAAAATGAGACATATAATGGCGGATGGATGAGGTATTTAAGGAATGTACTTCATCCATCCCTCAATACGCGTCCCTAGGCATGCACAATCCGAACCGACTACCGGTTAACCGCCGGTTCATGAACCGAAACCGGCGCCGGCAGTTCAAGCGGGCCGGTTCAGGTTCAGAAATATCGCGAACCGGCGGTTCATAACATTAAAAAAAATTATTATTTATAAAAATCAACTTTTATATATAAAAATCAATTTTCACAAATAAATAAATACAATAATTTCATAATAGCCTATATTTATTTGTTGGGCCTATGATTATAAGAACCATTCTTGGTTGTTTCTCTTTTATAGAGACATCCTTGAATATTTTTTGTTTCACTTTCACTTTCAATGTGGGACAAGATATGTTGAAGTATTTTCTTTTATAACTACATGTTTAGATCATTCATTCATCTTTTTTCAATGTGGGATACAAAACTTTCTTTTGTTTTCTACTTTTCTTTATTTTTTACTACATTTTATTATTCACTAACTTTATCTTTATTTTTGTTATGATTTATTTTCTAAGACAAATTTATAGATAATAATAGAATCAAATAGAATAGTTCAATTAAATTTGAATATTGCATGTTTCTCATAATTTTTATATTTATAGAATGTGGGTGTGTTCAAATAATAATAATAATTGGATTTAAATGTGCTCACTTTTAAGAATTCTAAGAAACCATTCTTGGTTGTTTCTCTTTTATAGAGACATCCTTGAATATTTTTTGTTTCACTTTCACTTTCAATGTGGGACAAAGTATGTTGAAGTATTTTCTTTTATAACTACATGTTTAGATCATTCATTCATTTTTTTCCAATGTGGGATACAAAACTTTCTTTTGTTTTCTACTTTTCTTTATTTTTTACTACATTTTATTATTCACTAACTTTATCTTTATTTTTGTTATGATTCTTTTTCTAAGACAAATTTATAGATAATAATAGCATCAACTAGAATAGTTTAATTAAATTTGAATGCTGCATGTTGCTAATAATTTGTATATTTATAGAATGTGAACGTGTTCAAATAATTGGATTTAAATGTAAGTATGTTGCTAATTTTTCTCAATATATTGATTAAAATGTAAAAAACCAATTAATATAATTGGTATAATAATGATAAAAATAGATAACTAAAGAATGATTTGTTTGGTGGTATAATATAATTTATATATTTATATATTAGTAGTAGACTAATAGTATGATTTTGTATAATAGTTGTTATTCTAATAGATGTAGTATAATTTATATAAATAAAATTATTATTTGTGAATATATTCTTGATAGATAACAATAATAATTATTGAGTAATATGATTTGTATATAGATAAATAATTATTCATATTATAGTTATCACTAGATTAATACAATTTGTATAATAATTATTCTCTTAATGTGTATAATGGTATTTATTAGTTAACATACACATAAACTTATACACAAACAAATCGATAATAATAAAGAATTAAAGAATAATACTTTATGTAATTATAATTGTTGTTAAGTTGTAATAATAGAAGATAGTTAAAATATAAACTAATATAAACAATGATGATGGAGATGTATCATGTAGTTATAAATAAGGAGTTTTATCCTATATTGAAAAAAAGAGCAACACATCCAAGAACATGTAGCTATAAAAGATAATCATCCAATACACTTTCTTTCAACCCAAGGGCTCAAGTCTAACATTAAGTGTAAATTGTAACTTATAAGTTGTGACTTGCGACTTATAGTCTCGTTGAAATAAACACTAAAACGAGAAGAAAAAAATTTCGAACCGCTGAACCGGCACGGAACCGGTGGTTTCGACCAAAAACCGGCAGTTTTGAACTGCCTCGTGAACCGGAACCGAAACCGCCGGGACCCTTGGCGGGCCGGTTCCGGTTCATGGAAATGGTGAACCGGCAGTTTTTGAACCGTGTGCACACCTACGTGTCCCACTTTGACCTAACATGAATTTAAAAAAATATAAAGAAAAATATGTTAAAAAAAGTTAGTGGAATATGATATCTACTATTATAAGTATTTTAGTATTGTAAGAAAATGCAAGGAACATGAGTTAGATGGAATATGTTGTCCGCTACTAATATGGTAAAAATAAAGTGAGATACTTAATAAATGACCAATTAAAATAAAAAATTGGATTAAATGTCGCATGTTACAGAATAGTTATTTAACAATAAACACTAGTATATAAAGTCAATATTCAAGTTGGAATAAGATAAAAGTTACTTCCTGTTGTCCCCTGATTCTATAGGATGCTCTTTAATAAATATCTCATTTTATGTTTACCCTAAATTTTACATTTCACTAACTCTATTCTATTCATACTTATTATAAAATTAATATATAAAAATATGATCCATAGTCTACTAACTTTTTTCACCTATTTTCTTTTATAAAGTTAAATCATTTTTTAAAACTTGGACGGATCAAATAAAGGACATTTAATAGGACGTAGAGGAGTAAAAAGAAAGGTCAAATTAGAATGAGAGAGAATGCCATCAAAACCGCACTAGCATTATTGTTTCATCGATCACACATCTCTCTGTGTCCACTAACACAGAGACAGAGATAGTAGTAGTAGTAGTATTGAGCTTAAACATGGCCAAATATGTATGCATCTCTACTCCCTTTCCAATTCCTACTTCTGATTACTGCATATTCATCACCAGACTCGTCCCTCTACAGCGGGTGCTCTCAGATGAAATACACCCTCCCCAAACTCACCCTACCAATCCAACCTAAACTCCCTCATCACATCCCTCCTCAACTCCGCCACATACTCCTCCTACAACCACTTCACCATGCAACAAGACGACGTCGTCTACGGCCTCTACCAGTGCATGCCCGACTGCGCCACCTGCGTCACCCGCCTCGCCTGCGGGGTCTCCGTGCAGCTCGAGGGCTGCTTCGTCAAGTACGACAACGCCTCCTTCATCGGGGCCGAGGACAAGTCGCCCGCGATGAGGAAGTGCGGACCGGATGGGCAGCCGAGACGCCGTGCTTGCGGCGATGTGTGGTGGGTCCGGGGGGCCGTATCGGGTCTGGGGTGCTGAGTGGCGTGGCGCAGTGCGTTGGAGACCTGACTGCGGGGCAGCGTCAGGACTGCGTGGAGGAGGCGATACGGCGGTTGAAGGCGGAGTGCGGCGGGGATATGTTCTTGGGTAAGTGTTATGCGAGGTACACCACTAGTGGGGCCCAAAATTATGCAAGATCCAACCATGGTAAGAAGGAAACCTTTATTTTATTTTTTAATCTCTTAATCTCAGCTAAAATAACGAATTTCTCCAACGTCATAAAAATTTAATAATTGTTGATTAATGTGTTTTATTGGAAACTGAAAATGTAATGTCTCATTTTAACTCAAAAAAAATTTAAGAATTGTTATTAATGCATTTTATTGGAAAGAGAAAATGTGATATACTCCATATGTCCTATAAAAAGAGTCATATTTTATCGTTTTGGTCCATTCCACAAGAAGAGTTATATTTCAACTCATTTTTCTTTATATTTCTTAAAATCTGTGTCATAACTAAATAACACTCTTATTCCGTGACGGGGGAGTATGTCATTTTAACTAGGGAGAAGTCTACATTTTATCTTAAGTTCTTTACTTGGTTTGTGTTAACTTCGTCTTTGAAACAATCAATACTATACACATAAGACAATGCATTATGTTCTAATAAATCCTCCTTACGTCCCCAAAAAATAGATTAGTTTTATCATTTTGAGCCGTCTTTTAAAATTAGACAAAGTCTAAATATGTAAAGTTTTTAACCGATTACATACCACTAATAATATGGACCTCATAATCCACTAACATTACTTCCACTACCTTTTCCCTCTTTCTTTTCTTACTTTTTCGATCTCTTGCTTACTTTACCAATTGCAAATGAAAACCCATGACATATACAAATTTATCAATTTTTGAGGGACAGGAGGAGTATTTTTTATTTGCCACATTATACATACCTTCCCTCAAAATTAATAAAAAAATATATATCAAAAATATTTTTTCCGTCTTATGAAATAGAGACATTTGAGATTACACGGATTTTAATGCATAATAATTAGTAGAAAAAGTTATTGAAGTATATTAGTGGAGAATAAGTTCACCTTAGTAGAGAGAGAATTGTTGCCAAAAGTAGAAGTGTAATGTTTTTATAGGACAAAGGAAGTAATATAATTAGCCATTTTTAAAAGTTACTACAAGATTAACTAAAAATTGACCAAATTTGATGATTTTTATTGCGATTTGCCATTTTTAATCTTCTAATGCATATTAACTACTCCCTCCAGTTTTTTAAATTCAAAACTTTTCTTTTTAGTCCTTTTTTTCAAAATAGATCTTTTAATTTTAGGAAACTTTTTTCCCACTAATTAGGTGAGACTCATTTGTCACTCACACGGAAAAGAGTATAATATTTAGTCCGTTTTTATCTGTCTTTCATACTTAACTAAATATGTATAAAAATTCGTACTATTTCAATAGTTCCTATTTTTAGAAAAGCGGAAAAGAGTATAATATTTGTATTCCACAGAATCCCCACATAGTGAGTCGGAGAAGACATTTGCTCTGATCATTGGATTACTAGCTGGTGTTGCTTTGCTAATCATCTTCCTCACTTTCCTCGGCCGATTGTTTAGTAGAAATGGTGAGGATATATTTCTATATAACTTAATTAAACTCTACTCTAAACTACTGTATTTCTCTTTTTTAACTCAATCTTCTAATTAATCAAGCGCTACTTTTAATATTAGGCTTATTTATGTGCTAACACTGATTAAACTGTAATTCTCTTTTTCATCACAGGGAAATAAGTGGTAAATTAAGGGATCCCAAAGTTGCTATGTGGATTTGCTTTTCCAGTTAAGGACAAACTCCAAAGTTTGCGTTGTCTAATTAATGGAAAACTGATTGGTCTATTCTTTTGTGTTGTATATTTAATTGATGTACAATGTATTTCTTTGATTTTATGCTATCTATGATATTGTACTGTTTGAACATTTTGTCTTAGTTTTGGATGTTTCAAGAATATAGATAAAAAATAGTACAGTGTATTATCTCACTAAACCTTAAATCTTAAAATAATCTCAGTTTAAAAATGGAATCGCTTTCTAAGTACATTACCTTTTTCTTCTTTCTCTTACTTCTTCTTTTCCCTTGTCTTATTTTATCTATTTTTTTTTCTTTTCTCTCTTCTATCTTATTTTATCAGTTTCTTATTAAACTTCGTGTTGTCCATAAATGAAACTATTTTAAGTGGACAGAGAGAGTAGGATTAATACGTTTGACATGAAACGATCATGCTTTAGGGATGAAATACTAATTCATGACAAATGCTACCCCTCAAGGATTGGAAAGTTGAACCTCAAACTATCAATGCAGAATTGCTTACATTTCCGATGAAAAACCTCAAACTATCAATGCAGAATTGCTTACATTTCCGATGTTTTCATCATATCATATACCCCATGCTGCATCATTAGCATAGGTTAATTAGTTGACAAAGAAATGAATATGTGAATGTAAAATAGTGATCTAGGGAAACCACTACTTAAATGCATAACTAGAGAACATGAATTTAGTTCACTATAAGAGCGATTTAGTTCACTACACAAAGGAGTGAACCAAAACGCCATTGTAGTGAACTAAATATCCTTGACGGAATAAATACTTCACTATAAATGTATTTTGGTTCACTCCTTATTTTTAAATTCATATTGTGAACTAAAATGCTCATATAGTGAACTAGATCGTTTTAATTTAATGGCTACGATTTGTTCTCTAGTTATACACTTAGCATTACTTATACTTTAATAATCTCTACGTGAATACATATATACCAACTGCGATGTATATTCTCACCTTTTAATAATCTCTACGTGAATACATATATACCAACTGCGATGTATATTCTCACCTTCAAAATTCGCACACATTAACACTATATAACATAAACTCGAAGGATCATTTGATGATGGAAAGGAATACTATAGAATAGAGCAAGAAAAGGTTTTCAAAAGGCATAGAGCAAGAAAGTTAGCGCTGTCATATCTTACTCTAATAAAGTGGGACAGAATATTTATTTATAAAGAAGACAAGTTTTAATTATTCCTTCCATCCCAGCTTAAGAGTCCTAATTAATTAAGACACGGATTTTAAAAAATATAAAGAAAAGTGGATTAAATAAGTTAGTGGAATATAAGTCCGACTTATATATTACTTTTATAATAAAATATGAATAGAATAAGTTGGTGAAATGTGGGGCATACTTACCATTTATATTAAAAGTGAAATATGACTCAAGTTGTAAGAGGGAGTACATTATTTTACATGATATAACATTCTCCGAAAATATAAGTTAAAAGAGCTAAGGAAGAAGAAGCGAATATGTAAAAGAGTGACTGCAAAATTAATACTTCTTCGATCCACTAAATAGTTTATTTCAATATTTAAGGTACTTTTATATTTTTGGGCACTACTTTTTGTCCATTTTAATCTTAAGGGAAAATTCATCCATCAAAATTAGTTTCATCCATCAAAATTAATAAAGCGATTACAAAATTGATACCTAAACTAACAAAATATTTCATTCTAGGTACTCAAATCACCACTCAAGGTAATTAGTTATTCTTGGACTTCAAATATCCCATATAGTTCATGGAACTTATTGGCCAATGGTCCACGGATCACTGACCCATATACTTCATGGACCAATGATGCATGTACCCATATACTTCATAAACCAAATATATATAAATAATTATCCAAATTGGGTACCTAGAATGAATTTATATTAATTCCTCTATCCAATTTTTTTTATGTCCATTTTGGTTCATTCACGAAAATTATGTCATATCTATTTATTACAAGGTTCTCTCCAATAAGATGAGTCTCCTTTGGCATTAAAAATAAATCAACCATTGTTTCTGTATTTCTCTTTTACTTTACTAATTTTTCATTAAAATTTATGCCGTTACTACCAAGATAAGTTTTGTTGGATACTATATGTTATTACTCCATCTGTTTTTTAAAAATAACAACTATTTTCATTTTGAGTCGTTCCTTAAAAATAGAAACTTTAGAATATTTCTATTTTAGGACATGGACCCCACAATCCACTAACTATATTTTCACTACTTTTTCTCTTCCTCTCTCTTACTTTACTCATTTTTCTTTTCCTCTCTATTACTTTACCAATTTTTCTCACTTACCTTACCAGTTGTGCATTAAAACCCGTGCCGTTTCAAATGTTTCTATTTTTTGAATACGGAGGGAGTATATTGTACTCCCTCCATTATATAGAAATTGGCTGAATTTCTTTTTTCATCCATCCCATAGAAATAGTTCTTATCTATTTATGGAAACTTTTTCTCCATATCTTTTATTACTTTATTATTTATGGACACCACCATCTACTACACTATTCCAACTACTTTTTTTTTCTTCTCTATTACTTTGCAAATTATACATTAAAACTTGTGTCAACTCAATAACATATACTTCATCCGTTCCTTCACAGTTGAGAATGTACTTTTTATTAGCACCAAAAAGACCTTCAAGTATACAGAGTAGATCTAGTATAGCTAATGGTCAGTACCAGATATTGAACACGGGGAAAACGATCACAGACTGACTATCTCTTACTAAGTTTTTTTAACTATTTGGAAAGACAGTTTGGTTTTGGTTTTGAAAGTTAAAAAACTTGAAAATTAAAGAAAGCAAATAAACAATTGCAGATATAACACACATGGCACAAGGATTCGAGTCATGTCATACCTCACGAGAATGCTAAACTCTGGTGTCGGGTGCATATGACGCATCCAGGATTGGCTAAGGCAGGCGCACGAATCACGCTAGGAACGCACTCCGCACCACACTTGCGCATGTCCAGTGGAGCCTAGACATGGCACTTGAATTGGCTATGCAAAAGGAAAATCTTCCGTATAGGCCATGCTTCAAACCTTCCCATTCAATTTCCGGGCCGGGAACAACGTTGTGGCTTAGCCGCCCAACCAACTTCTCCCACTACACTATATTGTCCCCACACACATGTCCATTAACTCGAAGCACCCTAATTTATTAGAATTAATAACATGAATTAAACCATCATTTTTCGCCTTTCTTATCTGTGGATATGATTTTCTTACTTACCGTTTACATTAACAGAGTACTATATACTTGCGGAATGGTTCAATAATATAAAGGACGACTCAAGTTTTGCATATATAGCATTTGTGTTGCTCTAGATTTGGGTACCATGAAATTGTAGAAGACGATGAATCAGTGGGAAACTTGATAGATAGTATGAACTTAGGGTACTTCTGTAATGAGCAATATTGACAGAACCATGATGTGAAATCAACAAGTGGTTGTGGCTGATAGAAAAACTGTTAATGATTTATCCTGATACCACTTATTAGGATCTTCGACTGCATATTGGTTTGATTTTGTCCGCTTTACAGCAAACATGCACGAATTTATTTTTGAGTCACTACCAAAAGACTTCAAACTAATAGAGATTGGATATACCACTTCTAACTTCACTCCACTCTACTAGGTGTGCACACGGTTCATGAACCGCCGGTTCCGGTTCATGAACCGGTGGTTCACGGTTCACGAAATGCATGAACCGGAACCGGCCCGCCTAGGGTCCCGGCGGTTCCGGTTCTAGTTCAAAAAACCAGCGGTTCAAGCGGCGGTTCAAAACCACCGATTTTCGGGCTGGTTCGGCGGTTCCGGGCTGGTTCAGCTGTTCGGCCCCTTTTTTTTGCATTTTTCAATTAAATTACGACTCCAACGTGTAATATTTATTCAAAATGTACGATGAAAGTTGCAATTTTACTGAAATTACACGTTTACAAGTTACAACAATTACAAATCGAAAAATTTAAATACAAGTTACAACAATTACAAATCAAAAAATTTAAATACAAGTTACAACAATTACAAGTTACAACAAGTACAAATCGAAAAATTTAAATACAAGCTACAACAACAACAATTTACAAGTGTTGACAAAAAAGACTTAGAAGTTCTTATTAAAAAAATTATAAGTATATATACTCTTAATCGGCGAAGGAGATCTTTCTACATAACTAAATTAAGGACACCTTTAGCAATTCAACTTTAAATGTTGAGTTTAGTCTAACAATCAACAATTATAGTAGAATTGTCAAAAGTTTTCCGGATTTAGCCGTATAGAGAAATCTACTTCATCGACTAGAGTATATACAAATATGATAAGGCTAATTTCTTGCATAGGTCTAGGGGAAAAATTCGTGAATTTACAGGGTCTAACACTTGTTTAAAGCCAGGTGTGTAGAAGGAATCCGCCAGGTCCAGGAAGGGAAGGCGGTAATCACATGCCCGAGGAAACTGGCGGATAAGTAAACAATGTGCGAAAAATTGCTTGACGGAGGAAACCTCGGAGTTGAAGGGTAGAATAGAGATTTCTACGAAGACTCTAGAAGGTTATGTCCGCATCTATAAAAGGGAGAAGCATGCACGCTGGAGGGATCTTCTCGGTTGGAGGCCTCGCTAACAGCCTGTAGCTTAGTTCACTTTTCACACACTTGGGTTCTTTTCGTGGGGAGATTCAGGGTGACGCACTTTGGGTTCACATCTAGCTTTTTCACGTTTTCGATTGGGTTGTAACACCGTCCTTCTGTGGGGCGAAGAAACAATTTAATTTCCGCTTTCGTACTTTGCTGATTTCGCCGAGCTTCGCTGTTCGAAGCTCGGACCTCTGGTTGTTTTTACCATTTATTCCGTATTTTATGCGAGTTTTATTTTCAGTTATGTCGATGATGTTGATTTCTGGTTTTGCTGCTATGATCTTCTGGAATTTGAGTTAGTTTACTTGTTTTGGATGCGTTTCGCAATTGTTTTCTGAATTTATGCAGGTTGTGGTTGGATCTGGGTGATCGGAGTCTGTTTGTTGATGAATCGGAGAGTTGAGTTCGCTGGTGTTGTGGAGATGTTTGTGATTGTTTGAATTCGGAGTTGATCGGGACAGATCTGTGAAAACCGGAGTTATAGAGTCGATTTTGTCTGTTGTTGGGTTCGGATCGCTTGGATCCGGAGTGGATTAAGCATCCGACGTGAATCTGAGCAAGATTGATTAAATTTCATGCCTAGTTTACGTGTTTTCATTTCATTTCGCCTATTTTACGCAGATCTGATGTATTTCCGGTTCATGGTAAGTTTCCAGCATCCAAATCTTTATATTCTGTTCGAATCCAGATATATGCTCTTCTTTCTCCATTTGCGTGCTTGAATCGGTTAGGAAATTTCATGTCGTTGTTAGTTGGAGCATAAGTTTGCTATTTGCAGCTTTGGCCGTACTTACTATATTTGGAGTCATGGTCCCCGCCGTTTTATTCTCTCTGTCTAGTCTTAATTAGTTAGGCGTTTACTCAATCTAGGAAGTAAAATGTGTCTCTCAGTATTGAAGTCTGATTCTATTTTCCTTTCCGTGTCCTAGGTCTAGCATTTACATTTCGTGCCTAGGTCTAGAGGTAGTTAAAATTCTCAACCCTTTTGCGTGGCAGCAGCCGCTTGTTTCCAGAGTCTCTAAGCACTACTTCACGAATCCATCTTCGTGGGATCGACCCCGCTTCTCTATACTAATTTATAGTATTCGGGTTGAGGGATTTATTTTTGAAGGGAGTCGAGTGTGTCCAACGACAAAAACACTGTTGTTCTCTTGAGTTCCTGGACCTGGTGATCCGGTGGATTTAAGAAGCGTGGTGTCTTGACCGAGCACTTGCTTTAGTTTTCTCTGTGCACACTTGACTTACTTACTATCACTGCTTACAGAGTAACCACCTTTCAAATGGAGTCGTTGCCGGCGATGGATGGCATGCTTTGTGTTAGTGTTCAGAGCCTGTGGTGTAAATAGTTTTGATTTATTTTCTCTCTCTTTTATTTGTAGTTTATGAGCAGAGGCTCAAGATCTACCTACTGGAGCAACTCATCTGGGTGGAAGCACGACCAGTTTAACTGGCGGGTTAAGGATACAGTCTCTACTGTGACCACCAGATCAGGGTTCACCACGGGAGATCCGTTTCCGAGTGAATTTACTAGCGACGAATCTTGGACGTCGTCAGGACGCGAAGATCTAGAGTCACCACCCGAATCAGAAACAGAGTCAGAAACAGGGGAAGCAGAGGAAGTAGTCATGGCGCAAGTAGTAGATCCAGATCTAGAGATCGGTTCACTCACTGCCCATTTAGATGGAGAACCAACTCAAGCAATAGTGATGAATCCACGCCAGATGACTATTGAGATCAAGACAAACGTACTCGGCATCTTGCCAACATTCTCTGGGCGTAGGAATGAGTGTCCGTATGAGTTCCTAAATGAATTCAGTAAGTTGTGTGGTATTCAGAAGAGGCCGAATGATGCAACAGAGGAGGATTATCGCCTACGTGCAATTCCATTTACCTTGAAGGGGGAAGCTAATACGTGGTTATTGAGGTTGCCCCCAGATTCTATCCGCACATGGAGGGACTTCAAGTTGGAATTCTTAGATTATTTCTTTCCATCCAACAAGACGAATGCACTGAAAAAAGAAATACTAGAGTGTAAGCAGGATTACGATGAATCGCTGAGTCAGTATTGGTCGAGATTCAAGGGGTTGTTGGATGCATGCCCGAACCACCGAATGATAGAGGCAGAGACCTACTCTCTGTTTTACGAAGGGGCAACTCCTGAGTCAAAGGACTTAATGAATTCCTCGAGTGGAGGAAATTTCACAAGAAAAAGAGGAAGTGAGGCAAGAGAAATCCTGAGGAAGTTGATCGACGCTAAAAAAACATACGATAACCCTAGGAATGTAGTGAGGAGAGGATCGGTGCATGTTGTAAGAGAGCAAGAAGATGACAAAGTAGAAGCAAGAATTGATAGGCTCGAGAAAGCTCTTTTGAATGCGATTGAAAAGACGATTCCACTGGCTTCACAAAGGAAGGTGAAATCTCCTAGACCAGGAGATAATCAAATTCTGCAATATTACGGGACCCAGGAAGGAGATTATCAGGCCCAGGTCAATGCAATGGGAAGTTGGAATCCCGATGGGAGCTGGAATCCAGGGAGACAGAGAGATGCGCCCTGGAGAAACCATCCAAATTTCAGATGGACTGACAATGAGTAGAATCAGCCGGCACCACAACAAAGTCAGCAATTTGCACCTTAGCCCGAAAGACAAGGTAACTGGTCAGGAAGGAATCAAGAGGGGCAGGGCAGCTGGATCAATCGGAACCAAGGAGACCATTCGAGCTGGGGAAACAGAAATCAGAACAGTCAAGGGAACTCTTATGTACCACCGCACCAAAGGAATTTTCAGAACAATTACCAGGGTCAAGGAAATCAATACAACAACTCTTCAGGAGGTCAAGGAAACGCTCGTCAGGGTCAAGTGAGTGGACCGACTCTGAGCATAGGGCCAGGGCCAGGGCCAAGTCAGCCATCGAAATCACCAAAGAGTATCGATGATATGGTGCACGATCTCGTCAGTTCTCAGCAGCATATGCAAAACAACCTGCAATCGAACAATGACGTAGTGCACAAGCTTCAAGATGCTCAACATGAGCAAAAGGCAGCAATGGATATGTTGGCCAAGCAGTTATCTTAGATAGCCACTTCTTTGAGTGATATGAGGGGAAATGAAGGGAAGATTCCCGCCTCCGTAAGGCCACCGGATAGAGCGAATATAAGTTAGATTACCTTGAGATTCGGGAAAGGATATGATGGGCCAGTGGTAAGAACGAAAGAAGCGACAAGCCCCAAGGAAGGCAAGGACGATGATACAATTCCTAGGCCTAGGAACGTGGAGGGAGGAACTTCCTGGGTCAAGGATGACCTTAAGACAGGGGATTTGGAGAAACCCTTGCCAAGGTCAGCTAAGCCTTTTTTCCTAGATCCAGAGCCGGAGTTGGAGAACGAGGCAGTAAGGGAGGAAACTAGAGAATTCTTAGCTGAAAGCTCTACAGGAGCAGGGAAGCGACTGAAGCCTTTCCCAAGCCGGGGGGAAGCCAAGAAGAAGAAGGAAGAACCGGTGGACTTCATGGATATTTTCAGGAAATTGGAGATTAATCTACCATTTTTACAGGCCTTGAAATTGCCGGTGTTTAGCAAGTTCATCAAGGAATTTATAGCTGGGAAGGCTAGACCCAGTGGGAAAATTTTGATAGGCGAGAACGTCTCTGCAGTGATTCAAAAGCGGAGGATGCCTTCGAAATGCAATGATCCAGGTATGTTTACCTTACCCATCTCTATTGGTGATGTAAAAATCGAGCATGCTATGTGCGATTTAGGTGCATCCATAAATGTGTTACCACTGTCTATTTACAAGAAGTTAGTAGGGGTAGGCATGGTGGACACGAAAGTTGTGATCCAATTGGCAGACATGTCATGCATTTGTCCTGAAGGAGTGCTTGAGAATGTAATAGTAAAGGTACATGACTTCTTGTACCCAGCTGATTTCCATGTGATTAGAATGAGTGATAATGAATCTGCAGAGTCTGGCGGAGTACTTTTAGGGAGACCCTTCCTGCGTACCGCCAAGACTATCATTGATATTTTTGATGGTACCATCTGCCTTGATTATAATGGGGAGAAATATACATTCAGCATAGATGAGGCAATGAAAAAACCTCTTGACGTTGAAAATTTGCATGCTATAGATGTTATTAATCCCTTGGTCCAGGAATACCTTGAGACAGAATTAATGCGGGAACAGATCGAGAATTCCGAGATGAGTCATGCCATTGATAGAGAAGTAGCTAGTTGGTGTCAAGCAATGAACACGAGTGAGTTATCAGATGATGAGCTAGCTGAAGCGATTCTGGAATTCTGTGCGAACCCGAAGCTAGCTAGATCAAGGAAGGCACCTTATGTGGCGAGCATGGACAATTCTACTAAGTCTAAGAAGAGAATCGCAACAGAGTCGACAGAGAAAAATCCCTTGCCCCAGGAAAAAGATGTCCCCAAGAAAGAATTGAAAACGCTTCCACCTGGGCTCAAGTATGCGTATCTGGAGAAGAATGAAAATTTCCCGGTAATTATTAACAGCAGCTTGACCAAGGGACAAGAAGAGAAATTGTTGAATGTGATCCGGAGACACAAGAAGGCTATTGGGTGGACACTCTCTGACTTGGTTGGAATCAGTCCAGATATGTGCATGCATCACATTCGTCTAGAAGAAGGAGCAAAAGCCTGCAGGGACCCGCAACGCAAGTTGAATCCGAACATGAGGGAAGAAGTGCTGAAGGAAGTATTGAAGCTGCTATCCCTAGGAATCATATATTCCATACCAGACAGTGAATGGGTTAGTCCAGTACATATGGTACCAAAGAAGTCAGGAATACAGGTGGTTAAGAATGATAAAAATGAGTTGGTCCCCACTCGACTTGTTACTGGGTGGAGGATGTGTATTGACTACCGGAAGCTGAACGAGGCTACTAAGAAGGATCACTTCCCGTTATCTTTCATTGACCAGATGTTGGAGAGGTTGGCGGACAAGCAATATTTCTGCTTCCTGGATGGATATAGTGGGTATTTTTAAATCTATGTGGATCCCGAGGACCAGGAGAAGACAACTTTCACGTGTCCCTTTGGAACGTATGCTTATAGACGGATGCCGTTTGGTCTGTGCAATGCGCCAGGCACCTTTCAGCGGTGTATGATGAGTACCTTCTCGGATCTCCTGGAGGATTGCATCGAGATTTTTATGGATGACTTCACTGTGTACGGGAATTCATTTGACTCGTGTTTGGTAAGTTTGGATGTAGTGCTGAGGATGTGTCAGGAGAATCACTTGGTTTTGAATTTCGAGAAATGCCACTTTATGGTCCCAGAGGGAATTGTCCTAGGGCATGTGGTATCGGAAAGAGGCATACATGTAGATCAAGCAAAAATCGATGTTATCCCAAAACTGCCTTACCCGACGAATCAGAAAGAGGTGAGAGGATTCCTAGGGCATGCAGGATTTTATAGGAGGTTTATAAAGGATTTTGCGAGAATTGCTCAACCACTCACTCACTTATTGCATAATGATGTGGAGTTTGTTTTCGATGAGGAGTGCAAAAAAACTTTTCAGTTGTTGAAGGATAGGTTAGTTTCTGCTCCCATTATTAGAGCGCCCGACTGGAATCTACCCTTTGAGATCATGTGCGACGCAAGCTACTACGCCGTGGGAGCGGTGCTAGGTCAAAGAGTTGATGGGAAAAGCTACGTGATTTTTTATGCATCCAAGACACTAAATCAAGCTCAGAAGAATTATGACACCACTGAAAAGGAGATGCTGGCTGTTGTATACTCATTCGAGAAGTTTAGCCGTACTTGCTGGGGTTGAAGGTGATCGTTTTCACAGACCACACGGCTATTAACTACCTGCTGGCGAAGAAGGAGTTCAAACCAAGATTAATCCGTTGGGTGTTACTTTTACAAGAATTTGATTGGGAGGTCAAGGATAAGAAAAGGAACTGAGAACAAGGTGGCTGACCACTTGAGTCGTATTTTTCAAGGGGAGACTGAGGAAGCAATTCCAGATGCATTCCCCGAGGAACATCTGTACTATTTAGGAGAACTTCCTAGACCCGTCAATTTGGAAAAGATCATGGCGTTAACAGATCCAGGAGATTCTGAGAGAGGAAAATGTCGTCTAAACGATGAGCCATGGTTCGCAGACTTGGCAAACTACTTGGTCACTGGACGCAGGAAATTTCCCGGGCCCAGAGGATGAAGCTCAAAATCAAGGCCAAGTATTATTTCTGGGATGACCCGTATTTGTGGAAAATGGGAGCTGACCAAGTGATTTGAAGATGCATACCAGAATGGGAACAAAGGGATGTGCTGAACCATTGCCATGCCCTAGCTTGTGGAGGTCACTTTGGACCTAGGAAGACTGCAAGGAAGGTGTTAGATAGTGGTTTTTACTGGCCTACATTGCATAAGGATGCTTTCGAGTTTTGTCAAGACTGTGAGAGGTGTCAACAGACAGGGGGAATCTCCAGGAGGGACAAAATGCCACAAGTTCCAGTGATTGTGTGTGAGATCTTCGATGTCTGGGGAATGGATTTAATGGGTCCATTTCCGTCTTCATACGGGAACGCATACATACTTGTGGCAGTTGATTATGTTTCAAAGTGGATAGAGGCCAAGGTGACCACATCTTGTGAAGCCAAAGAGGTAGCGAAATTTCTTAGAGCTAACATCTTTAACAGGTACGGAGTGCCCAGAGCTATAATATCTAATAATGGGACGCATTTCCGTAACCGGACTATTGAAGCTCTAATGAGAAAGTACGGAGTTCACCATCGCCTTTCCACACCATATCATCCTCAATCAAATGGGCAAGCTGAAATATCAAACAGGGAAATCAAAGCGATTCTGGAAAAGACGGTTAATCCGTCAAGGAAGGCCTGGAGTAAGAGACTTGATGACGCACTATGGGCATACAGAACAGCATATAAAACGCCCATTGGAATGTCTCCTCACAGGTTAGTATTCGGCAAGATGTGTCACTTGCCGGTGGGAATTGAGCATAGGGCGTACTGGGCAGTCAAGGAGATTAATATGAATCCTCAAGCCTGTGAGGGAGAGAGGAAATTGCAGCTCCAGGAGTTGGAAGAATTGAGGCTTGAGTCTTACGAATCAGCGATGTGGTACAAAGAAAAGACCAAGCTTTGGCATGATAAGAATCTCCGGACCAAGGAACTGCAAGTTGGGCAGAAAGTTCTCCTGTTCCAATCCCGGCTCAAGTTAATGCCTGGTAAGCTGAAGTCCAAATGGACTGGACCATACACTATTGTGAGTCTTCGTGCAAATGGAGCAGTAGAGATCCAGGGAAGTGCTTCAAACTCAACTCCTTTTCTTGTCAACGGTCATCGTGTGAAGGTATTTAGGGATAACTCGGAGCTGTGTGTAGTGGATGAAATGCCACTACGCGCACTCCCTGATATCGCCTGATCGGTCTAGGAAGTGAGTGTTCTTAAGGATTTCCTAGGTCCAGTATCCAAGAAGTTTTACCATGACCTGACCTAGGAATCGTGAGAACACTTGAACACAATTTGTAAATATTTAATTGTTTTCCTTAAATCAAGAAAACCCAAACAAATCAGAAAAAAATAATCTTCCAAAAATATTTTCGAAATACCAGACTCCTTGGGAATGTTTTTGATATTGTCATATCCTAGACCTGGGGGTCTGGCGTTTCATTTTTTTAGTTTGATTCTTTTTTTTTATGTGTAGTTCTGCAGAGAGTATCTACTGGGGCAAGGAGTTGAGGAGCAAAACATTGGAGGGAATTGGCACCGGTTCGGATTTCAAAAAACTAAAGGGGCACCTTTATGAGGAGACGTACGGTCGCTAGTGTCATGCCTGCAAAACCGTCCTCGTCCATACCCATCAGCTAATAACCGTGTGCTGCTTTTTATTTTTCATTACTCACTCTCTCTCTACATTCGAAAATCCCCAAAATTTCTCTTTAGGTTTTCTTTCTCTAACCCTAATCGAGAAAATTCCGTCCGAGTTTCGGTAAAAATTTTGCAGCATTCTTCATTGACAACAAACAGGGTGCCGAAAGTACTTCAGGATCCGCCGATTCTAATACGGTGGCGTTCATGGCTGACCTCCTACAAAAATTTGGGGGGCCAGAAAAGGCAATGGAGGCATTTGCTATGTTCGCGGCTGTGATGGGGAAATCTGTGGCCGTTTCAACATCTGCCGTACCACCCCCACCGGAAACTTCAGGGGTTTCAACATCCCAACCGGAAGACGTCGCAGAACCTGGCACTGCCGTCCCGGAGACAGCCGCCACAGAAAAGCACGAAGAAGAAGCAGATCTGGCGGCATGGCTGGGATTATTGGCTGTAAGTGAACCCAGGTTAGATTCTGTCGCTGAGAGGGAATCCCCTGTTTTAAATGATGAAGTAGTTGGAGTTCCTGAGGGGATGAACTGTGTTTGCCGCCGTGGGTTTTGTGGAGAAAGAAACCCTACCAGAATCTGTGGGTGTGGATCTTTCTGTTGTTGCTGATAGTCGTACAGAGGGGGAATCCCCTGTTTTGAAAAAGTTTGGAGGAGGGAAACCCCAGTTGTTGGTAGTGATGTTCCAGAGGGCGACGAAGCCCTAAATTCTGATAGAAAATTAGCGGGGGACACCCCAGAAGTCGTTGAGGGCGCCGAAGCCCTAACTGTTGAGGAAGATGTCAAAGAGGGGGAAACCCCTGGGAAGTCCGCGGGTATTGAAGCCCGCGTTGTACAAGAGTTGGTTGGGGTAGAGTCCCATGTTTATCTCAAGGGGGCGACCCCTTTTATGTCTGACAAGGGAGAAGCCCTCGTTGCTGATGCTGAACAAGAACCCGGAGGCGACAGGATGACTTTGATGGTAGATCTGACTGATGTCCCCGTTAGGACCGATTCACCAGTTAACGCACGGGAAGCTCGTCGAGGTTTACGTGATTAAATAGAGGAACACGTCCCGCGGACAGAAGCAGGGTCGCTGGATCTAGAGCCTGCAGCTCCTGACCAGGTAAACTCTCCTAGACCTACTGATGGGGAGAGCGACAAGGAGGAGCGCCGACACGCGGTCGAGAGGAAGAGGAAAGGAAAACAGATTGCTCCTTCCTCGACCAAGAAAGCAAAAGGGAAGTCCGTTGAACCCTCTTTCCATCCACCTGCTAAGGTACCGTACGCTGCTGAGTCCGGAAGCCCTGATGGGTCCAGTGACTCCGTAGAAGAACAAGAGGTGGAGCTCAACTTTGAACCGAAAGAAATCTGGATTACTAAAGAGCTTCTGAACGAGATGAGGAAGTTCGCGGACCCAAAACGCACAGCAATATACACGGAGAAGAGTGGTTTAGGAAAGGTTGCTAAGTCCGGGAAGATGTATGACTCGGTGGAACTAAAGGAGATCTCGAGCAACGATGAATTTCGGGGGTATATAGAGGCAATCGGCTTTGACTGGTTGCTAAAGCATAGCACCCTTGAGATTCCGATAGACTTGGCCCGGGAATTTTTCTCGACTTTTCAGTTTAAATCTACCACCGACTTGGATGTCGATTCCATTAACTTCCGGCTCTTCACCGAAGAACATGTGATGAGCATCCGTGAATGGACCTTACGGATGGGTCTGCTGACGCGTACAGAAGATGACGAAGGATTATGGAACGAGAGAATGGTCGGCCCACCAAAGTTCACGCCAGGTTTCAAAGCGCAGAGCGCATGGGAGTTCTTGACCCACCCGAGGGTGGGTCAATTTAAAACTAGTTTTTCAAAGGCCCACCATATCGAGAACAGGATCCTGAGGTTCGCCCAAACCTTCATTAGGTATAATCTGATTGGCACAACAACGCATTGACGACTCCCGACTTATACTTTACCTGGTGCTTGGCCACGGGTGTACGTGTCCACTAGGGCTACTGGTTAGCCCAAGCCTGCCACCAAGTAACTGCCAACCCTTCCCGGCATCTATACACATGCCATCTTCTAAGGGCTTATCTACAGCGGAATGTGATCATGAAGATCCACAAGTCCTGCCGAGAAGTGAAGATGTGTCTACCCCCAGAGGTTTTCAACATGGATTACTTCTTCAACAAGGGGCTGCTAATCACGCATGGGAGGGATGTCTGTTTTTATGAAGTTGGTAAGTCGGAAGCCCAGATCAAACAAGAGCAAGAGGTGGCGGGGGTGACAAAAATTGCTGATGTGGATGCAGCCAGAGAGTCAGTCGTGGAAGTGGAAGTGATGAGGAAGGAAGTCGGATGGATGAGATCCGAAATTCAAAAGGTGAGGGAAGAGATCGTGGCCCTACGGGGTAAAGGGAAGGACAGTGTTGGGGCTGAGGGAGTCCGGAAAGAAGTTGTCGGAGTAAGAACGGAGAACGACGAAATGAAAACGGAAGTCAGGAAGGTTAGGGAGGAAATGGTGGCCCTCAAGGGGCGCATTTCTGATCTGGTGGAGACATCATCCAGATGTACTGAGAGGATGACGGAAGGTGTCGCATTAATAATGACGATGATGAAGTGGTTGCGCGAGAAATTTCCGGACGCACCAAAGTCACTTCCTGGATCCAGTGGCGGAACCACGGCGCCAAGTCCAGGAAGTTTATCTATCCAGAAGCCGCCACAAGTCACCAAGCCTCTGACCATCCTGTCTTCTGCTAGACCCGTGACTTTAAAGAAGACCGTACCCAGACAGACAGAAGAGAGGACAGAGAAGCCGGAATCGCCGGCAAGAAAGAAGGCTAAAGTGACCCAACAGGCCGTGCCGCCCAAGTCTGGCTCCCAAGGGGGCCAGACCCTGAATTAATTCCCCCCAACCCAAGTAACTTTTACTTTTCATCTTTTATTGCTTTCTGTTTTTGTTTTTCTGTGCCAGTATGCTTGTTCTGTACTTATGTGTTGCAATTTCCCACACTTAGCCCATTCTTTGGTCTAAGTGTGAGAAGGGGTTGTGCCATTTTTGCATGTTTGGTTTTAGTTGTTGAACTTTCTCCCACTTAGCCCGGTGTACGGTTTAAGTGTGAGAAGTTTGTTTTGTTTTTAGCATGTTGTTTGTTCGTTTTGTGGTCTGCTTTGTGTTGTTCATACTTCCCTGTTTCCCCCCTTCACTAGGATAGCTTGGGGACAAGCTTGAGTGAAGTGGGAGGGGGAGGGAATAGGTGCAGTATATAAATAAGAGTCTTAGAGTCTTCAGTTTTTTTTTATTTTATTTTTGCGTGTTGCATGAGCTAGTGGATACAATAAGGCAAAAATTCCCTTAGTAAGAGCAATTGAAGAAAGGATACACGTCAACTTTGATGCCCTTTTCCTTAATAAACCAAAAGCGGTTTGGATGAAGTGAGGACGATAGTGGATGCATTAGATAACCTAGCTGTGCAGCCCTACTATAAAAGTGAGTTATAAGCCTAAACACTTTGAGCTAACATGAAAAAAATGGACAGCCACTTGATGCTTAGGGAGCAGAGTACAAAGGAGGAAAAATGGGTTATGGGGGAATAAGCTGGACGAAGTCCAGAACTGTTGGTATAAGCTGGACGAAGTCCAGGAAAAGGAGGTATAAGCTGGACGAAGTCCAGGGGAGGAGAAAATTGAAAAAAAGGGGGAGGTATAAGTTGGACGAAGTCCAAGGAAAAAAAGGGGAAAAAAGAATAAAAATTACCTGACCTAAAAAAAAAGAGATGATAGAAAGGAGAAACTCTCGTAACCCAACGCATCAGTGGTGTAACTTTAACTTTGGAGCGTTTTGGTCCTAACATCCCTGGTGAGGAATGAGCGATCGAGCGAACCTAACCGCTAGGAAATCCATAGGCTTCTTGACAAACTGACGGACCGTTTAGGTCGACGAAGGAAGAGGAAGGATTTGAATACTGTAGACAATAAGAGAGAACTTAAGCTTGTGGGGACCGTTGCCTAAAAGTTGAAACTAGTGCATGCTTATTTGTTGTGTTTTGTGTTCTTTGTGTGTTATTTTTCTTTTCTGAATCTGTAGTTGTCTAGGTCTAGGAGTCTGTTTTTGTGTTAGTGTCTTGTTTATAGAGTCGTTCTTGGGAACCGTGCATTGAAATTCGCCTTATTTCTTTTTTTCTTGTCTTTCATACTTGAGGACAAGCATGGTTTAAGTGTGAGCAGTTTGATAAGGCTAATTTCATGCATAGGTCTAGGGGAAAAATTCGTGAATTTACAGGGTCTAACACTTGTTTTAAGCCAGGTGTGTAGAAGGAATCCGCCAGGTCCAGGAAGGGAAGGCGGTAATCACATGCCCGAGGAAACTGGCGGATAAGTGAACAATGTGCGAAAAATTGCTTGACGGAGGAAACCTCGGAGTTGAAGGGTAGAATAGAGATTTCTACGAAGACTCTAGAAGGTTATGTCCGCATCTATAAAAGGGAGAAGCATGCACGCTGGAGGGATCTTCTCGGTTGGATGCCTCGCTAACAGCCTGTAGCTTAGTTCACTTTTCACACACTTGGGTTCTTTTCGTGGGGAGATTCAGGGTGACGCACTTTGGGTTCACATCTAGCTTTTTCACGTTTTCGATTGGGTTGTAACACCGTCCTTCTGTGGGGCGAAGAAACAATTTAATTTCCGCTTTCGTACTTTGCTGATTTCGCCGAGCTTCGCTGTTCGAAGCTTGGACCTCTGGTTGTTTTTACCATTTATTCCGTATTTTATGCGAGTTTTATTTTCAGTTATATCGATGATGTTGATTTCTGGTTTTGCTGCTATGATCTTCTGGAATTTGAGTTAGTTTACTTGTTTTGGATGCGTTTCACAATTGTTTTATGAATTTATGCAGGTTGTGGTTGGATCTGGGTGATCGGAGTCTGTTTGTTGATGAATCGGAGAGTTGAGTTCGTTGGTGTTGTGGAGATGTTTGTGATTGTTTGAATTCGGAGTTGATCGGGACAGATCTGTGAAAACCGGAGTTATAGAGTCGATTTTGTCTGTTGTTGGGTTCGGATCGCTTGGATCCGGAGTGGATTAAGCATCCGACGTGAATCTGAGCAAGATTGATTAAATTTCATGCCTAGTTTACGTGTTTTCATTTTATTTCGCCTATTTTACGCAGATCTGATGTATTTCCGGTTCATGGTAAGTTTCCAGCATCCAAATCTTTATATTCTGTTCGAATCCAGATATACGCTCTTCTTTCTCCATTTGCGTGCTTGAATCGGTTAGGAAATTTCATGTCGTTGTTAGTTGGAGCATACGTTTGTTATTTGCAGCTTTGGCCGTACTTACTATATTTGGAGTCCCCCGCCGTTTTATTCTCTCTGTCTAGTCTTAATTAGTTAGGCGTTTAGTCAATCTGGGAAGTAAAATGTGTCTCTCAGTATTGAAGTCTGATTCTATTTTCCTTTCCGTGTCCTAGGTCTAGCATTTACATTTCGTGCCTAGGTCTAGAGGTAGTTAAAATTCTCAACCCTTTTGCGTGGCAGCACCCGCTTGTTTCCAGAGTCTCTAAGCACTACTTCACGAATCCATCTTCGTGGGATCGACCCCGCTTCTCTATACTAATTTATAGTTTTCGGGTTGAGGGATTTATTTTTGAAGGGGAGTCGAGTGTGTCCAACGACAAAAACACTGTTGTTCTCTTGAGTTCCTGGACCTGGTGATCCGGTGGATTTAAGGAGCGTGGTGTCTTGACCGAGCACTTGCTTTAGTTTTCTCTGTGCACACTTGACTTACTTACTATCACTGCTTATAGAGTAACCACCTTTCAAAATACAATTATGTAATTGTATTTGCATATTTTTAAAATAGGAACAAATGGGAAAAAAAGAAATAAAGGAAAAAGGACTTGAACTCAACTTAAATTTAAAATTTAAGTTGAGATGCCTACGTATCCCCAATGCTCATTTGCAGTAGGGAATCAAAGCCCACGTAGTTCTCTTACCTTACTTACCCATTTGGCATGGCCGGCGGCGGTTTACGGTTGGCTTACGATTCATCCCCGGTGAATTCATCTTGTGATCCCTCCTGACGATCATCCCAATCATTTTCTTGTTCTCTGACGTCGGCTTTGGCCCAATCATCAAGTAACATCACGGCTTCCATATTTTTCGCCGAGAGCTTACTTCTTGATTTATCCAACACACACGAGCCAACACTAAAAGCGGACTGGACGGCGACAGTGGAAGCTGGAACAGAGAAAATCTCCTTGGCCATTGACGCAAGGATGGGAAAATCTTTCTCGTGGGTTCCCCACCAATCGAGGACGTCGATTTGGGCCGGAGGAGTAGGACCTTCATCACCAAATGAAAAGAGTGAATCGAAATATAAATCCAATTCACTTACTATACCTGAGCTCCTTCCGCCGGTGCTGTAGCTGTATAGGTCGGCTAGTTGGGACGCGGCGTCGGGGTCATCATAATCGGCTTGAAATGCAAAGCCATAGTTATGTTGTGGAGGAGGGGGGGTCTTCTGACTTGGTGGGTGTTGTTATACTTGGTTTCATATTCGGTGTAGAGAGCGCGCAAGTTAAACTCGAAGGTTTGTTGGATAATGGACCGGTCCGGGAGGGTTATTTGAATGGTTTCTGAGAGGTCTACTCCAAATTCGTCACTGGTATCGGATTGGAGTGCTTGAAGGGGGCCAAGATCAATTGAATTCAAGTTGTTATAATAAAAATCCAAAATCCGTGAGGTACCGGCTAATTTCCATTTTGGATCCAATACCTTTGCAAACAAAAATACGGTTGGAATCTCACTGAAATACTTGAGCCATTTTTCAATCATGTAATATAAGACACACATTAGCTCAGGCGAAGAGGAAGCATTTATCATTGCAGTTTTAAACCCAAGGGATATGTACATGCAATGTTCTAAAACACGAACAGCAGTGCAATAATAAACACCCGACAATTCAACAGTAGCATTTTTAAAATTTTTAAACAATTTAAATAAAGCCACACTATGTTCCCAACAACTATGCGAAAGATATAAATCATGAACGGGATAGGTTCTATAAAAATCACATAAAGCATCTTTATGTGTCAAAGTAGAATTCAGACAATCATATGTCGAATTCCATCTATGAGACACATCCATAGTAAAATTCGTATACCTGACATTCTTTTGATGGCAATATTTCTTCCATGCTTTGCCAATAGGTGGCTTTTGATGGATTAATCTAACTGCAGTTCTAATAGGAGAAACATGTTTTTGCCATAATTCAAGTGCATCTTGTACACATAAATTTAAAATATGACAAATGCATCTTTGATGAAAATACTTACCTCCAATTACCGGTGTACAAGCCGCAATCAAATTGCCAATTGCTGCCGTGTTGGCGGTTGCATTATCAAAACTTATAGAAAATATCTTGTTGCATAATTGAAACTCATTTAAAACTTGTATAATCAAAGAAGCAATTTCGGGTGCAGTGTGTGGAGTTTCAAATTCTCTAAAACCTATTAAACGCTTGTTTAAAGTCCAACTATTGTCCACAAAGTGAACCGTAATGCCCATGTATGAATGACGGTTAAAACAATCCGTCCGCACATCGGAGCAAATGTTCACTCTGTGACCCAAGTTGACTAAATAACGTGTTAATTCTACCTTTTTCTCCAAACATTGCCGAACGGTAGATCGTTGCACGGTCATTCTACCAATTCTCTTGATTGCTACGTTCAAACCACTTTGCATAGTAGCCTCAAATTTTTTGTCATCATAAACGTTAAAAGGAAAGTGCTTCATTGCCGCCCATCTAGTCATAACATCAGAAAAAAAATTTTGATCATATTTAAACAGAGGCGTACCTGACGAACCCGAGCCGCCGGGCGGCCCTGGTTGGAAGTTGAGTTGGGTTTGGGTAGAGGTAGTGCCGCATTCTACCGGATGCTTTGTCACCAAATGGTGACAGAGGGTGCCATATCCTCCACCACTCGCAAATTTGTACACTTTATCGCAATAGTTGCAGTAAGCATGAAACGCCGATGTCTCTTCTTGCGAGTGCGGATCATGAGGACTTGGAATCACCACCGGGACCTTCTTGTAGTGTTTGACAAAAATGTCAGATTTCAAAGCTTTTGCCGGGTTAGTGGGTGGAGGGGGAGGCATCTCCTCATTTCCACCGGTGCTAGACGGAATACGAGAATGAGATCTATCCTCGTTGCTGTCCGAGTCCGAGTCCGACGATATAGCAAAGTCGTCTTGTTGGGAACCACCTCCCCTACCCCTACCTTGTTGCATTTCAGCGAGTAGCATGGCGGTCCTATGATCTTCTTCCAACTACAAATATTATATAAGTTGAAGTTATAAGTATAAGTATAAGTATAAGTATGAACACAAAAAAATTATGAACTCAATTTTATGAAATTATGAAATATGAATTGTAAAAATAATTTTTCATTACTTACTTGCATGCGTTCAGCCTGCACTCGAGAAACCTCTTCCATAATTTCTCGACGACTAGGTCGCCTTGATTTTGAGGGACGAGTAGTACTTTGATCTTGGGCAATTCTCTTGCCCCGATCACCACATCCGGATCCACCACGAAAAGAAGACATATTGATTATATGAAAGTAGTATGGATGGAATAGGTATGGAGTATAAATGATGAATTACGAGCACAACAACAAATATAGTAGTAAGCAGAAACTAGTAAACAGCGTGAGCAATTAGAGAGAATGAGGAGAGAATAGAGAAATTGAGATTGAGAAGAGAAATTCTTATTAACACAAGAATGGGGTGAGGAGAAATGAAGGGGAAGTGGGGTATTTATAGGAGTAAAATTGGAAGAAATAAATAAAAAAAATAAAAAATTTCAAATTTTAAATTTCAAATTTTCGGACAAACCGCCGGTTTACCGCCCAAACCGGCGGTTCACCCTCGAAACCGGCGGTTTTTCCACAAAATCGGCGGTTTTTCCACGGTTTTCCGACAGAAAACCGCCGGTTTCTGACTGACACGCATGCCAAAGCTCTGCACCCTAGCCCCTACGCCTGAAAAGCTCCCGGAACCGGCGGAAACCGGTCGAAACTGCCGGTTTGAACCGCGGTTTTCGTCCAAAACAGGCGGTTTTCGCCCTAAACCGGCGGTTTTCATCAAAACCGCCGGTTCACACCAGTCCCTACTTTGAACCCCTACGAACCTATCCCCGAATTAGCCGTTTGAACCGTTGAACCGGCGGTTCAAACCGACGAACCGCCGGTTCACGGTTCATGATTTTGCCGAACCTGAACCGGTCCGTGTTAACCGCCGAACCGCCGGTTCTAGTTCCGGGTCCGGTTCACGAACCGGCGGTTAACCGCCTGTCCGGTCGGTTTGTGCACACCTACCCTCTACTCTCCGATTTAGTGTGGGATTTGCAACCCAACAAGGTGAGCTAAAGGAAAAAATCCATCCATATTCACCTTGGAAGACTACTTAGTCAATTCCTGCTAAAATACATTTATGAATCTTAGTGTTCACACCACCTAGGACATGTAGAATCTTGTCCCCATTATGATTGTATTCATCTTTTGTATGAGAAAATAACTTTGACAGACTAAGTTAAATAGACATGCCATTTTCAAATTAAGCACAATAGATATATTAGGCATTCGGCAATTTATTATTAATATGGAAAATAAGCTCAATAGTACCCATTCGAAGACCATCTCTCCAATATAATTTCCCCCTTTTGAAAATCCCCTTTCCTCTCCGAAATCAGATCAGCATCAAAATTGAAATTGAAATTGAAATTGAATGGCGCTGGAATGGGTAGTCCTCGGTTACGCCGCCGCCGCAGAGGCAATCATGCTCCTCTTCCTCACCCTCCCCGGCCTTGACCCTATCCGGAAGGGCCTAATCACCGTCACCCAGGGCCTCCTCAAACCCTTCCTCTCCATCGTCCCCTTCTGCCTCTTCCTCCTCATGGACATCTACTGGAAGTACGAGACCCGCCCCACCTGCGAGTCCGACTCCTGCTCCCCCTCCGAGCACCTCCGCCATCAGAAATCCATCATGAAGTCGCAGCGCAACGCCCTCCTCATCGCCTCCGCCCTCATCTTCTACTGGCTGCTCTACTCCGTCACGGCGCTCGTCGTCAAGATCGATCGCCTCAAAAATCGGATCGAAAAGCACGCCTGATTTCCCGAATCGCATCACCCACACTTTTGGTATTCTTAATTGAGTTTCGTGTGCCCTAATTGTTAGGGTCTACTTGGCTGTTTGATGTATTTCGTAGTTAATATTTGACTGTTTTGAATTTGATGTTTCCTGCCATCTTGTGATTGTGTTATCGTTATACTCACTTAGGTTTCTTATCACTGAATTCTGATCTGTATTTGATCTGATAGAAGCTAGGTTCCATGTGTATATGCTTGCTGTTGGATCTCGAATTCTGTCAGTTTACATACCCAACCCATAATTGCCTTGTGTGTTTCTAATTAGTACTCCCTCCGTCCTTTACTTTGGGACGGCATGGGTTTTAATGTGAAATTGGTAAAATAGGAGAAATGTAGAAAGAAAAAATGGAAAAAGAACTATTTTTATGGGACGGAGGGAGTACTACTCATTTTGAATCACTAGTATCATGTTTTATACTCCTTCCGTTTTGCCTTAATAGAAGTTTTTTATTTTTTGCACTCGTTCTCTACATTATTCTCTATTTACTTTACTTTTTCTCCACTTTAGCTATTTATAGTACTATTATTTTTTCAAAATGAGTGTAGAAAATGAAACGCCTCTATTAAAATGGAACGGAGGGAGTAGCTTGTATGTTACTTATGCTATTTCATCATGGTCATGAAAATACCGTTGGATTTGTATCAATGATAAATATTGGTTTAGCCCTTTTTCCTTGACATTAGATCTACCATTATGCATTGTAGTTCTAGCAGAATATTCAAGTGTTTGAAAGATCAATTAATTTTTAGTGTTAGAGAGTATTGTTCATGACTTCTAATGGTTGAATAACTGTAGTGCTACATATTATTTGAGTTGTTGTTAACTGGAGACTAGCTTAGTTTGGATCAGAAGCATGCGTTTTTTCACTACTCACATTTATTGAATATTGTAATGAGGGCTATAGACTTGGATCGTACCTTGTTCTGGTTACTAGGATCAGCCGTCTGTCTTTTGGCTGTATTTTTACACATGTAACATGTGACATGTTGTCAAATATTGGCCATCTTGGTTGGTGGTTTTCCGGCCATACACCACTGCCACATTGTGTCTTGACAGTTTTCAGTGGCAGTATACGGCAACCTTGGCAGGCTATGGCTTGCCCAACCAGTCACCCTACTAACCCGACCCATTTACCAAATAACCTGACTCACTTAATAGGATAGGGTTTAAGTTAGCAATCACGATTCCCGCTAAACTAACTGCTGCACGCACTGGCAGCCCACTATGGAAAAATTTTAAGGGGGTGGGGGGTGAGAGAAGTAGATGCAGGCTCTCACAGAATTCTGTAGTTCATTAACCAGATTAGGACTTTTTGTGAGATATAAGTTTAAATGCGAATCATAAGAGGAGAGTTAAAATGCATAATACATAATTGGTTCACATTTTATATATAGTTAGCAAATAGGAAATTTGATTTGCTTCGAGGCTAAAGTTTCGAGCGTAGGAGAAGTTTACGAAGAAATTGGGAAAGGATAGTTGAGTCGAAATATGCTATTACCGAGTCATAGATGAACTAGAAGGCGTTAAAAGGCTTCTCAACAGTTGGACTATATAAGGAGGACAAGACAACTCCTGTCTTTGTTCTTTTTCACTTTCAAGTTTTCTGCATTCTTGTTTAATCCCGCCTCCTCCATATGTCGGTTCTGGATCCGCCACTGATGCCAAAGAACGCCACACTTCATTGACAACATTGATTTTTAGTAAATGCTTTGAATAGACTCCTCAGTACAAGTTTTAGATCTAGAATGCTAGGTAATGAATTTCAAAGTGTACCCATAAAAAATTTAGATTTCAACCTGATATTTTATCGCAGCATGATAGTTGAGACTAGATGATCTCCTAATTACTTTTGAGGTGTTAATGTTCCAGTTTCATTAGTTTAGTAAATTGGGTTTTAGAGCCCCTATGAATCGTGGTAAAGGTACTTAGTTAGTTACTCTGGAACAAGTTTGGTATTACTATTCGATGCTTAGGAATATATTAAAGTTGGTCATATTTACCAGATTACCTTGGTACTCATGTTAATGCAAAATAAAAATAAAAAGAAAGAGGAAAAGTGATAGATGTAAGTTTACTACTTCCTTGTCCCGCTAAGAAGACACATCTCCTAGTGGGCACGAGATTTTAGGAATTGTTAGTTAATGTGGTTAATTGGAAAGAGAAATATTGAGTGATAGTGTTAAATGAAGAGAGAAAGAGAATTAAATATTTGATTGGACAGAGAAAAAATGGTTGGGTGTATTAATTATAGAGTGAAAGTTACAAAAAAAAATAATATGTCATCTTAGTTGAGACAAACTAAAAAAGAAAGTATATTACTCCCTCCGTTTCTTCATAGTTGAGTCATTTTTCCATTTCGGGAAGTTTCTTCATAGTTTAGTCATTTCCATATATAGTAATTATTTTCTCTTTCTTACTTTACTCTCTTACTTTTTTCTCTCTACTTTATTCATTTTTTACTTTATTCTCTCTACCTTTTTCTCTCTCTTACTTATTTGATTTATTTATTCAACACACTTAGCATCTCTTTCTTAAACTTCGTGTCGAAAAGTTTCGCCTTAATTATTGTGAAACGGAGGGAGTATGTTATTAGGGATAGATGGAACAAACTAAAAAAAAGAAAGTATATTATCTTATTAGAGCTAGGGGGAGTAGGTATTTATTATTTTGGTCATTATTTATCTGAAAATTCAATGAATGGTTATCTGAAAATCCAATGAATGGTTACCTCTTTTTTTGTACTGCTTTGATGTGATACTGACATAGGTTATGTCAGTCTTTTTATTGTTATAATTGAAATCTAGTAATTGTAATGATTAACTTCTGAACTTAGCTTGGCTTTAGCAAAGTCATTCTATTTTGGGACGGTCTCATCTAAAATGAATCATTTTTTAACAAAAAATAACACATTTCTTTTCTTCTATTTTATTCTATTTAAAATTTATACTCTCCACTTAATTTTGAATACCATTTTCTTGAATTCTATGACCAAAGAAATGTCTCGCTTATGGCGAGACGGATAAAGTACTTATCAATGTATTTTTCGTCCACTCTTGTTTATGGAAAGACAACATGCAAACGGAGCGCCCAAAGGCATACTCATAATGCTTGGAGACCAATGACCTCTTTCAGTCTTTCTCACATGATGTGTCGTACCAAAGAGTTTGAGCATCGGGATTGGCAACTTGAACATCTTGACGAGCCAATGTTAATTTGTACTCGTTTCCGCATTTAATCTAGTAGGCATGTCCAATTAAAAAAAGTTCAATCCCTTAAGGACACGCAGTTCCATCTCGTATAATTCATGTCTAAGATGTCGTTCGATTCGTTAGTCACGATAATAATGAGATACAATGTGGGACAAACAAAGATAGAATTTATCTAGGATTAAATTAGTCGCATGGGTGGAGATGAGATGGACAATATAACACTGGCAATACAATATTGGCAATGTAGGGATATGCCAAGATACATTTTCAAAGGATGAGCTTTTGAGAAAAAAAATAGCAATTGAACATGAGATAAGATTCGATATGACCTTCAACCACAAATAAACATGACAACTGAACGAATACACACAATTTACGAAAATTGCACATGACACGAATCATATAAAAGTTGTCAACGTTTAAAGTATGCATGTGAACGTAAGTGAAAAGTTGGTCTAAATCATTTAGGTTGAGAGGCAAGTGCAAGAAGAGGAGAAGCTCTATGGGCAGTGACTCCATGGCTCTCAGTCATGTCGAGGTCAATCCCGTTAGGCAATTTCCAATCAAATTTGTGTACCAGATTAGCTAACATAATCTCCATAGTAACAGTAGCATATGTAATCCCAGGACATCCCCTTCTCCCAGCCCCAAACGGGATCAATTCGAAATCTTGCCCTTTAAAATCAATTAAAGAATTTAAGAATCTTTCTGGCCTAAACTTTTCTGGTTCAACCCAAGAGACATGGTCCCTCCCCAAGGCCCATACATTGATCATCATTAGTGTCCCGGCAGCAACGTCGTAGCCTTTGATCTGCACGTCCTTGTTTGTCATTCGTGAAACCAGTGTGAAGGGTGGATGGAGACGCAAGGTTTCCTTGATCACGGCCTTCATGTATCCCATTTTTTCTAGGTCATCTTGTTTGATATGTTGATTCTGTTTAACGATGCCTCGTACCTCGGATTGCAACTTTTCCATCACCCTAGGATGTCGTAGGAGTTCCGACATCACCCATTCCGTAGATGAGGATATTGTATCAGTTCCACCAACGAATACATCCTGTATGAAAACACACGATGTGTTCAGTGCAATAACATCCAATACCTAACATAATTAATACCGATAGAAGTAGTAGTGGGAGAGTAAGAGAAAGATTACCAAAAGCAAGGCTTTGATGCTGTCCCGATCAATGGAGGAATCAACACTCCGATCCTTGTAGATTTCCACCAAAACATCCACAAAATCTTCTTTCACGGCCTTCACCTGAGCTTGCCTTTCTTGAATCACACTCTCCAAAACCTCATCCATCCGTTTCGCAGTCTCATCAAGCCTCTTATCAAAACCATTAACACGACCAATCCATCCAAGCCAAGGAACAAAATCACCAATATCAGCCGTTCCAATAAGATCCATGAACTCCCTCATCAAACCCGGAAACTTCTTCCCATTCTCAGTCTCGCTGTATTTCCCACCGAACGTCGATCTGAAGGCCGCATCAGCGTTCGTCTCCGCCATCATCTTGCTCAAATCCACCGGCCCCGAACTCTCCTCGATCCGCTTCACCATAAGGGCCGTTTCCTCCTCCCTTATCGAGCCGAAGGACTGCACCCTTTTGCTGCTGAGCATCTGCAGGACAAAGATGCTTCTCATCTGCCTCCAGTACTCGCCGTGTGGCGCGGAGCCCACGTCTCTGCTGCCGTAGAGCAGCTTCCTCATGGCCTTGAGCTCGGGCCGGTTGGAGAAGTTCAGGTCGTGGGATCGGATGATCTCGCGGACTATGTCAGCCGAGGAGACGATGACGGTGGGGACGCTGCCGAAGTGGAGAAGCATGATGGGGCCGTGTTGTTGGGCCATGGAGTGGAGGGCATGGTGAGGAAGGGAGCTTGCTAACTGATGGAGGTTTCCGATTATAGGTAGCTTTGGTGGGGAAGGGGGGAGTTTTCTCTTGGGTGAGGATTTGAATAAGATTCGGTTAATGGAGAATAACAAGATTAGAGAAACAAGAGAGGTGAAGATGATGAATATTGGGTTGAAGTTCAATCCAATTTCCTCCATTTCTATGGATTAAAGCACACATCATAAGCCTTATATAAGGCGATATCCATTAATTAATTCATATCTATTTTTTTGGATAGAGGTTCTACTCTCTCCGTTCGATAGTAGTGGAGACATTTCTTTCCGACACATAAATCAACAAAAAGGAGTAATAAAGTATGGAGAGAGGAAAAAGTAAGTGAGAAAAATGTGTTGACTTTTAATATAGAAGGAAATGACTCCACTACTATAGAATGTACCAAAATGACAAAATGACTCTAGGAAGTATATGTTTTCATATACTTAATCATAAAATAAATTATTATGTTAATGTTATTTAATCTAATAAGAATTATAAGTGGATCTAGGGTATCTATATAGGTGTTTGAATATCTATGCATGCACCATATACACTGGAAACATTTGTTTAGTATACTAACACTAATAAAAATATAACTAGATATATTAATAGTAATTTATTTTGTCTAAAAGTTGAAATGTGACAATTTTTTTATGAAATTAATATAAAAAATGAGATATCTATAGGAAGGAGTAGATTTTATTGACACGCCAAATTGGACTTTTCTACAATGACTAGACTTTAAGATTTTTTATTCACAAACGACATTTAAATAATATATTTAACATATATAAATGTGGTAAGAATTTTCAAATCATCAAATATGACTTTATAAGAAATACATCCTCCTTTCATTAGATATATTCTCTTCGTTCCATGTTACTTGCACCTTTTATTTTAGGTCATAAATTTAAGATTGATTTTTTAGTGTAATTAAATTAGAATTTGAAGTGTAATGAGATATCACTTAATAAAGGAGCTCTTAACTTAATCTAACATATTAATTAAATACATTAATTATAACTTCAATTAGAAATAGTGTAAGTAGTTTTTTACGAGCCGAAATGGAACTGTGCAAATAACATGAGACGGAAGGAGTAGTACATATCCATTTATGGATTATTTTTCCTTCTTTTCACTTCATTATTTTTAGGTTCCACCATCCATTACATTATTTCTATAATTTTTTCTTCTATCTTATTTTACTAATTATACAAAGAGAGCAAGACTTTTTAAATTTTTTTAAATGAGATTTTGTGTGCTATTGAAAAAGTGTTTGAACACTTTTATGAAAGTCTTATTTGTTTTTTAAAGAAATAATTTAAATTTAAGTAAAGTGTGATTAAAATAAAACTTCTAATTCGTTAAAAAGATGTATTAGTGTTTGATGTATGCAAATTTATTATTTGCATCCAAGCAAAGTCTCTCCTTTACAAATCGTGAAGGTTTTATTTATTTTTCAAATAAATCTAATTTTATTTTATGAAAAGTCTTCTTATGCAATAATGAATCAACATCTCATTGATTTACACTTTGCAATAATGAATCAACATCTCATTTGAAAAGTCTTCTTTGCAATAATGAATCAATAATAAATCTCATTGATTTACCAATAATCAAGTAAATCTCACAACAATGCCCTCAAAATCAACCACAAAATCAGTCACAATCCATTTTTCTACTATTATTTCATCATTTTGAATTTCAGTCACAATACCTTCAATAATAAGTCAGACCCAAAATCAAAATAACTTATTTAGGAACTTTATTTACTATTTATACTGTAATTAGGTGGGAAAATCAAAATTAAAATTAAAATCACCCATGCTCAAGTACCGGGCAAAAGAAACTACTCACTCCGCTGCAAAAAAAAAATAATCTCATTTTGCCATTTTGAGGTGTCCACGAAAAAAATACCATTTCAAAAGACTTTCTCATATTTGCCACTTTTCTTTTCTCTCTCTAGGTGTCCACGAAAAAAATACATTCACCTAAAAAGGACACTTCTCTCATATTTTATCCACTTTTTCTTTTTCTCTCTCTTACTTCTCTCTTTCTCTCTCTCTCTTCTTCTCTCTCTTCTCTCTCTCTCTCTTCTCTCTTCTCTCTTCTCTCTTCTCTCTTACTTTCTGATTCCTCATTGAAATTCGTGTCGTGCAAAACAATTCTCAAAGAATAGATATGTAATCTACTAAATTATTTCAAGTTATATAAAAACTGTAAAATGTTTAAATATAAATTACCTAAAATATCTAATTATTTATGTAAAATAAAAATTTATTTATTTATCACCATCCATTGTTTTAATATTTTGGTAGGGCTGGCAATTTTGAACCCGACACGAATCGCACGAAAATAATGGGTTTGTGTCCAGCTTTATTGGGTTCATGTCCTTATTGGATCGACCCGTTAAGAACCTGAAAATTTCAGAAATACATGCAGCCGCTGGTAAGGGCTGGAGCGACGTCGCGGAAGTGAGGCGACGCCTCCTCCCTGATGAATCCGCGAATTTCTGATGTTAGTAAATGCTGGTAGAGAAAGAAGACTACGACACAGAGAATTTACGTGGTTCGATTTACTGAGGTAAATCTACATCCACGGGAAGAAAAGAGGGCAGAGTTGTATTGCTTGATCTGTTTTCTACAGCTTACAATACAGACTTGCTATTTGATATTTTATCTCTAGAGAGCGAGAGAGAGCCTCCCTAATCTATCTGATCTAAGTTCTATTTATACATTGAACTAAGATCGTGGCTTGCATCACCACTAATGATGGTTGTGGATGTCGTGGAGGTCATGCGATCCTGCATGGGCCCACTATCCTGCATGAGTTAATGACTGCTTGACACCACTAAATAGATCGTGGGTGTAGTGGAGATCGTGGAGGTTCTGACATGAGTTGACTATCTCCCAGTTCGGTCAAATACTGAGACCGAACTGCTGAACTATTGCCGAGCAGCTTTTGCCGATCTGAGAGTAGAGCTTGATGCCGACCTGAGAGCAGAGTTTGATTGGTTGGCTTTTACCGAGCTGTAGGCTGGGGCCGAACTCTTTGGTTGTGCCGAACTGAACTCTTTAGTCATGCCGGACTGATACTCTTTAGTCATGCCGAACTGATACTCTTTCTTGGGCTTTGGGCTGATGGGCCGTCACTGCTGTTGGGCTTGTTTAGTCCGTACTCCATCACTACCCCCCCCCGAAAAGCGAAGTGAATTACTTCGGCGAAGCGAGTCACTTCGGCATTCTGGATAAAGGTACGGGGTAAGTTGATGTTTGTCTTTGGTCTGATGAAATAAACATCTTTGACCGGACTCGTCTTTGGTCTGATGAAATAAACATCTTTGACCGGACTCGTCTTTGGTCTGATGAAATAAACATCTTTGACCGGACTCGTCTTTGGTCTGATGAAATAAACATCTTTGACCGGACTCGTCTTTGGTCTGATGAAATAAACATCTTTGACCGGACTCGTCTTTGGTCTGATGAAATAAACATCTTTGGCCGGACTCGTCTTTGGTCTGATGAAATAAACATCTTTGACCGGACTCGTCTTTGGTCTGATGAAATAAACATCTTTGACCGGACTCGTCTTTGGTCTGATGAAATAAACATCTTTGACCGGACTCGTCTTTGGTCTGATGAAATAAACATCTTTGACCAGACTTGGTTTGTGTCCTAATTTGGCGAGTTTTGTCGCTCGGATCGGACTTTCCGTTGTCCTAATTTGGGGATCGGACTTTCCCTTGTCCTAATTCGGCGAGTTTTATCGCGTGGATCGGACTTTCCCTTGTCCTAATTCAGGCAAGTTTTATCGCGTGAATCGGACTTTTGTTGCAGTTCGTTTCAGACGAAGTGCTTGATTCTTAAGCTGAATTGTGGCCTTGTATCTTCTTTAGAAGCTTTGACTTCACAATCGTTGGCTTATTGCAGCTCGTTTCAGACGAACTGCTTGTTTAAGCTGAATTGTGGCCTTGTATCTTCTTTAGAAGCTTTGACTTCACAATCGTTGGCTTATTGCAGCTCGTTTCAGACGAACTGCTTGTTTAAGCTGAATTGTGGCCTTGTATCGTCTTTAGAAGCTTTGACTTCACAATCGTTGGCTTATTGCAGCTCGTTTCAGACGAACTACTTGTTTAAGCTGAATTGTGGTCTTGTATCCTCTTTAGAAGCTTTGACTTCACAATCGTTAGCTTATATATGTTCTAAAAAGGGGATCAGCCTTTGAAGAACAAGATACCTCAGTAACATTTGTAAGAGACGACACGCACATAGACAGACAAAACGCACATAGACAAAACGCACATAGACAAACAAAGACCAAGCAAACCAAAGAAAGCACATTGACCGAACAGGACACAAGACTGACTGACCGGACTGTCTCTTACAAATGGAACTTTTTGAGGTTGGAAACGTACCATGTTCGGGGTACTTGTGCTCCTGACACGTGGGTCAATTTGTAAGACCCTTTGCCGAGGACT
The DNA here is from genome assembly GCF_004379255.2 of Salvia splendens. Classification (NCBI taxonomy): domain Eukaryota; kingdom Viridiplantae; phylum Streptophyta; class Magnoliopsida; order Lamiales; family Lamiaceae; genus Salvia; species Salvia splendens. Next base: position 17,334,964 of record NC_056045.1, read on the forward strand.
TCTGACACCCGATATGGACCTTCCCATGTGGGTTCGAGCTTGCCCAGCTTTTCTGCTCGGCTTACTTCGTTGTTTCTCAAGACGAGATCTCCCACTTGAAATTGCAGCTTTTTCACCCTTTGGTTATAATACCGGGCTACTTGCTCCTTGTACTTGGCTGCTTTTATGCAGGCCAATTCTCTTCTTTCTTCGGCAAGATCTAGCTCGGCTCTCAGTCCGTCACCATTCATTTCTGAGGAGAAATTGAGTTCGGGGACTGGGTATGCCGATCTAAACCGGAATCACAGCTTCAGTGCCGTACACCATCGAGTTCGGCTCCGGTGTGACTTCGGTCATTTCGCCTGCCTCTGACTCCGGCTGCTGTGATTGCTATGCTTGATGGTGCCGAGCTGATTGCTCGGCACTTTTAAGCGCAATCTGCAAACTCTTGCTCTTTTTTGATCACCTCGGATGACCGCTATCCCTCCTTTAGGGGGGAAGGTGTTCGGCGAGGATGCCTCTGATCGCTATGATCGGGCTTCTTTTCGTCTCCTCTAGATGAGCTGTCTAAAGACCGTTTTCGACGGTCTGCCTCATCGGCTCGGGAGAACTGGTCCGCAATGTCCCACATCTCTTGAGCTGTTTGCGGACTGCATTCCACGAGCTTTCTGTAGAGAGCTCCGGGCAGGAATCTCGTCAGGAAGTCGCTGATCTTTTCGTCGCGACCTTGACGTATAGAAAGCAGCTGAGCCGAAGTAATCCGGGCTTCCGCTTTCTGAAAGAACCTCCTGTGGAAAGCATCCATTAGATCTCGGTAGGATCTAATGCTGCCTTGAGGAAGGCTGTCGAACCACCTTCTGGCGTTCCCGATGAGCAGCTCGGGGAACAGCTTGCACATATGGACCTCATTGAGACCCTGGTTCGCCATATTATACTGATAGCGTCCCAGGAAGTCATGAGGATCCACCAACCCGTCATAAGTCATTGACGGAGTTCGGTAGTTCTGTGGCAAGGAAGTTCGGGTGATATCGTCCGAGAACGGAGTCTTCAATGCTCCGTACATGGCGAATGCAGGAAAATGCAGATCACGACACAGAGATTTACGTGGTTCGATTTACTGAAGTAAATCTACGTCCACGGGAAGAAGGGAGGGCAAGATTGTATTGCTTGATCTGTTTTCTACAGCTTACAAATACAAACTTGCTATTTGATATTTTATCTCTAGAGAGCGAGAGAGAGAGTCCCCAATCTATCTGATCTAAGTTCTATTTATACATTGAACTAAGATCGTGGCTTGCATCACCACTAATGATGGTTGTGGATGTCGTGGAGGTCATGCGATAAAGGTACGGGGTAAGTTGATGTTTGTCTTTGGTCTGATGAAATAAACATCTTTGACCGGACTCGTCTTTGGTCTGATGAAATAAACATCTTTGACCGGACTCGTCTTTGGTCTGATGAAATAAACATCTTTGACCGGACTCGTCTTTGGTCTGATGAAATAAACATCTTTGACCGGACTCGTCTTTGGTCTGATGAAATAAACATCTTTGACCGGACTCGTCTTTGGTCTGATGAAATAAACATCTTTGACCGGACTCGTCTTTGGTCTGATGAAATAAACATCTTTGACCGGACTCGTCTTTGGTCGGATGAAATAAACATCTTTGACCGGACTAAGCTTGTGTCCTAATTTGGCGAGTTTTATCGCTGGGATCGAACTTTCCGTTGTCCTAATTTGGGGATCGGACTTTCCCTTGTCCTAATTCGGCGAGTTTTATCGCGTGGATCGGACTTTCCCTTGTCCTAATTCAGGCAAGTTTTATCGCGTGAATCGGACTTTTGTTGCAGCTCGTTTCAGACGAAGTGCTTGATTCTTAAGCTGAATTGTGGTCTTGTATCCTCTTTAGAAGCTTGGACTTCACAATCGTTGGCTTATTGCAGTTCGTTTCAGACGAACTGCTTGTTTAAGCTGAATTGTGGTCTTGTATCCTCTTTAGAAGCTTTGACTTCACAATCGTTGGCTTATTGCAGTTCGTTTCAGACGAACTGCTTGTTTAAGCTGAATTGTGGTCTTGTATCCTCTTTAGAAGCTTTGACTTCACAATCGTTGGCTTATTGCAGTTCGTTTCAGACGAAGTGCTTGTTTAAGCTGAATTGTGGTCTTGTATCCTCTTTAGAAGCTTTGACTTCACAATCGTTGGCTTATTGCAGTTCGTACATGGCGAACTCGACATTTCTTCGGTACGGAGGAGATGGAGTTCTCCTGTGGTTCCGGTACCGAGGAGGAACAGGAACATGTCGGGGTTGAGGATTCTTTCTCCTGGAAGACACGTCACTACTGCGGTAGTGACTTTCATGTCTGGATGAGGAGGGAGAATCCGCCGTTGTCTTCTCCGGCTGTTGGCTCTTCTGCAGGAAGGTTAAGAACTCCTCCTGCTTCTCGGCCAAGAACAGCTTGACAGCTTCATTTAAATCGGGCTGCTGGGAAGACTCGGTGCGATCTCTCCTGGAGTGGCTTGTTCCTTCTTCGTGAGAACCGGAGGTAGATGTCTCCCGAGGCCGTTTTTCAGACCTGCGAGCTGGACTAGCTTCCTCATGGTTTTCATGAACGGTATTACGGGTAGTGTGTGATCTGGTATGCATTTTTTTGGGGTGGAAAAAGGGTCAAAAATTCGCTTTATCACAAATTTGGTTCTCTGTTTCCCACAGACGGCGCCAGTGATGATTCGGCGAATTTCTGATGTTTGTGAATGCAGGAAAATGCAGATCACGACACAGAGATTTACGTGGTTCGATTTACTGAAGTAAATCTACGTCCACGGGAAGAAGGGAGGGCAAGATTGTATTGCTTGATCTGTTTTCTACAGCTTACAAATACAAACTTGCTATTTGATATTTTATCTCTAGAGAGCGAGAGAGAGAGTCCCCAATCTATCTGATCTAAGTTCTATTTATACATTGAACTAAGATCGTGGCTTGCATCACCACTAATGATGGTTGTGGATGTCGTGGAGGTCATGCGATCCTGCATGGGCCCACTATCCTGCATGAGTTAATGACTGCTTGACACCACTAAATAGATCGTGGGTGTAGTGGAGATCGTGGAGGTTCTGACATGAGTTGACTATCTCCCAGTTCGGTCAAATACTGAGACCGAACTGCTGAACTATTGCCGAGCAGCTTTTGCCGGTCTGAGAGTAGAGCTTGATTGGTCGGCTTTTACCGAGCTGTAGGCTGGGGCCGAACTCTTTGGTAATGCCGAACTGATTGGTTGGCTTTTACCGAGCTGTAGGCTGGGGCCGAACTCTTTGGTAATGCCGATCTGATACTCTTCCTTGGGCTTTGGGCTGATGGGCCGTCACTGCTGTTGGGCTTGTTTAGTCCGTACTCCATCACTCCCCTAACGGCGACTGCGCTTGAGAATACGGGAGCTCCGCCGTGACTCCACCGGAGAGGGAGAACCGGAGCGGCAACCAGGGGCCTTGGAAGCCTCGGAGTGCAGGGGTTATCTTCGACGAGCTCGCCGGAGTGGAATGAGAAGGGGCACCGCGGCGTCTCCGATTCCCAATCAATTTGATGAATTTCAATTTGGGGGTAAAGTGTTAGGGAAGAGAGAGACCGATGGATGAAGGAGTATATTTTGGGCCAATTTAATTACTTGTTTTGGGCCTCTAAAATAGTTAAGTGAGTTGGGCCGATTAAATGAAAGTTGGGTAATTTTAATTAATTGAGAAGTTGGGCTGAAATAGTATTGGAAGTGGTGTGCAGTTCCACTTAAGATTGGGCCGAGAGCTTTTAGTTGTTGGGTTGGAATTAATTTAAGGAATTGAGTTGGAGCTCGATTTTGTGATCAATTAAAATTCTCGGATAATTTGGAAACTTTTTTGAAGATGGAAAATGTTGAAACGGAACACGCGAAGGGGTGACTCCTCGGGCGGCCCTTTGAAAAATTTGAAGAAGAGAATTAGAAGGGATTTTCCAAGAATCCATATCTTATTAAATAAATGATAAAGTAATGGTGTTAGAGAAAATGAAATTTCTCCGGATTTAATTAAAGAAAATAATTAAATCCTACAACTTAGTAAAGCCCGAGAGAGGATTAGAGATCCTATGAGACGAGACTAAGATATAAGTGCTATCCAATAGGATGCATGCATTCTTTTTCTTAAAAGAATTTAATTCACTTACTAATTAGCGTGCTACGCTATTTAATTTTCAAAAGCAATTTTGCTCGAGGGCAAAGTGAGGCCAACACGGGAATTGTTAACTGAAGATAAACACATCAGGTGGGCTTTCTTTTAATATCTAGGACATTAGTGTGGATATAAATCAAATGCTTGTGAAATTATGAAATGTCATATTTTTCTCAAATGGAGCTATCTATGATTCTTTTCAAGATGTTGTCATGCCATAAATGTTTGTTTTGATGATGCCTATCTGCGGGCTATATGCGTATTTGTTTTAGTAACCCCAAAACGGCAAACGAATTCGAGTCTGGGAGTGGGTAAAATCCCAACAGACTTTGTACACGATGGAATGATGAGTGTCCGCGGAAGGTGGCCACCGTCCCGACACGATGGAATGATGGGTGACTGCGGGAGGTGGCCACCTCCCCGGCGCTTGAATGTTTAGATATGGCGAATGATGAATGATGAATAATGAATGCTGAATGTGAATGATGAATGGCGAATGGCAAATGACGAATGACGAATGATGAATGATCTTAGTCTGCGCAGATGAACTTTTAGCTCACAAATGAATTTAGTAGCTCGGGCCTTTTAAGAAAATCCCGGTGTGTTACTGTTGATGGCTTGACAACTATATAATGTATGTTTTGCTTTTCGGCATGTGGCCACTGAGTACTCATGTACTCAGCCCTGCATATATTTCTAAATGTACAGGTTGAACGTCAAGACGGGGAAATGATGATCAGAGTCGATGAGTATTAAATAACCAAGTGGATCCTCCAATGCTCGTGTCTTCATACACGAAGTCGTTTAACAAAGACTCATTCCGCTGCGTTTTGTTAAGTGAGAATCGTAGAATCTTACCATCGAACTCTGATTCATTTTGGTGAGATGTTATTTATGTTTCAAAGACTATGTAACCAAGTACTTGGCTTCTATTCCATGATGTTAGTCGATTTGGCCTTTGGGCAAGTTTCTCAAGTTTCTACCCCTTTCTTCCGCCGTTTCTTTCATCCCTCTCATTAGTCGAGGTTTACCTGCCTTCGCTATCCTTAGCAAAGTGCGGTCGTGATAGAGTGTTACCTTTATTTTTTAATCACAAATTCTATTCTTAATTATAGGAGAATAATTTAATGAAAAAATATTCTGTAGTAAAAATTATAAATTTAAAATAAATATAATTTGTATGATAATTAAACGAATAAAGATTAAGCTATGGTAAGGGAAGATATATAGAATTAAATGAGCTGTAACCAGACAACACAATTGATGAAAAAATGATGAATATTTGGATTTCACAAATCCCTCTTTAATTGCATTAATCCGTGACAAAAATCAGATTCTACGTTTTCAAATATGTAGAAAACCACAGAAAATATCAAACTCCTTAGAACTTGATCCACTCTTCTCAATCTTCCAAAAACACAACACAAATTCTGCAAAAAAATGGCCCTTTTCAATTTCCACCACCTTTTCATCTCCCTCCTCCTCCTCCTCCCCAGTGTCACGCCGGACATCGCCTCCGACAGAGCCTCTCTCGTAGCTCTCCGCGCCGCAGTGGGCGGACGCGTCCTCCTCTGGAACCTCTCCTCCCCCACTCCCTGCTCCTGGCCAGGCGTCGTCTGCTCTCCCGACAAGTCTTCCGTCATCGAGCTCCACCTCCCCGCGACTGGGCTCTCCGGCCGCCTTCCTCCCAACACCATCTCCAATCTCACCAATCTCCACACCCTCAGCCTCCGCCACAACTCCCTCTCCGGGCCCCTCCCTCCCGACGTCTTCTCCTCCCTCCGCAATCTCTACCTCCAGCACAATTCCCTCACCGCCGCACTTCCCGGCTCTCTCATTCGCGCCAAATCCCTCGTGCGCCTCAATTTGGCGCACAACAATTTCTCTGGCCCGATTCCACCGTCGTTCAACAATTTGACGCGATTGGGCACTCTGTATTTGGAACACAACAGTTTCTCTGGCTCTATTCCCAGCCTCAGATTGCCCGCATTGGTCCAATTCGATGTTTCCAATAACAATCTCACCGGCCGGATCCCGCGCCGCCTCTCTAGGTTTCCCAAAGCCTCATTCGCGGGAAACTCTCTCTGCAGCACCCCGCTCGATTCCTGCGCTGATGAGTTACCAGAGAGCATGCTCATTTTTTGCATCGCAATCGGGTGCATCGTCTGTCTGTGCCTGATCTCATTGCTAATTTGCTATCTATGTAGAATCATTCGCAGAAGCCGTAAAGGGAAAGAAAAAGGATTAGTCATGTTAGGGAAAAAGGCCTGGAATTTCGATGTGGAGAAATTGTTGGGAGCATCTGCAGAGGTTTTGGGGAATGGGACGTTTGGGCCCACGTACAAGGTGGACCCGGATCCGGAGACGGATCTGGGTCCTACGGTGGCGGTGAAGAAGCTGAGACTCCACGTGAACATGGGGGAGAAGCAGTTCACGGCGAAGATGAAAGAGATTGTGAGAATGGATCATCCGAATATCGTCCCTCTGGGGGCTTATTACTGCAATCGAGACCACAAGCTTGTCATCTACGATTTCTTGCCCATGGGGAGCTTGTCAGCGGTCTTACACGGTGGCGTATTTCGTACGGCGTTGGCCTGGAAAACTCGCGCTAGGCGTTTCTCGAGGGATCTCGTACATCCACGCGCAGGGGCCATCCGCGTCTCATGGCAACATCAAGTCGTCCAACATCCTCCTCACGGATTCATACGAGGCTCGTGTCTCTGAATCCGGCCTTGTTCACCTCGGGTGTAGCGCCACCCCCAACCTCGGGTACCGGGCACCAGAGGCGACCGACCCCGAGAATGTGTCGCAGAAGGCTGATGTGTATAGTTTCGGGATATTTGTGTTGGAGTTAGTGACGGGGGAGGCGCCGGGGATTGACGAGGAAGGCGTTGACCTAGCCGGGCGGGTGAAGTCTATGCTACAGCAAGAGTGGAGGACTAAGGTGTTGGAGATGGAGGTAGTTAGGTATGAGTATGAGAGTGAGGAGGTGGAGGATATGGTAGAGCTGCTGCAGCTTGGGCTTGATTGCACGGCTACCCACCCGGATAATCGCCCCACCATGCCCCGGGTCGTGGCCAAAATTCAGCGCCTCTGCTCTCACAATGTCGTTGTTGATCACCAATAAATCGGTGATCTTACTTTTCAACTATTCTTTTGTGCAAAGATTTTCATTTTTTCATTTTGAACTTTCATTATCTCGTTTTATATTCTTGACCTTTTTACATTTAGAGCCGTTGGGAAATTGGTACATTTTTATACATTATTGTTTCTCATATATGGCTATTTTTACTATATACTTCTATCAGTCCCCAATTAATGTCCCATGGGTACTCTCTCCATTTCTTCATAGTGGAGAGAGTACTCTCTCCAGTTTAAGAAATGAATGTTGAATGTGTTAAATAAATAGATAAAAAAGTAAGAGAGGGAAAAAAGTAGAGACAATAAAATAGAAAGTGAATAAAGTATAGAAAATAAAGTAAGAGAGAGTAAAGTAACAAAGAGAAAAAAGTTATTATATAGGGAAATTACTCAATTATAAGGGAATTTCCCCAAATGGAAAAAAATGACTCAACTAAAGAGAAACAGAGGGAGTACAAGTTTTAAGAAGTTATTTGATTTAAAAAAAAGTGTCCGGGGAAAGAATGGGAAAGATTGAGGTGTGAGCCACACTTTTCTATATTAATTTCTAATAAGACTAAAGTACCAAAATGGTCCTTAACATATTCCATTTTTTTGATTTTGGTCCAAAACATTATCTTTTGAATTATTCGGTCCCTCACATTTGAAATCGGATCACATTTGGTCCATTTTGGACGGTTCCGTCAAATTTTTGACGGTTTTAATTACCGGGTCACAAATTCGTCACTAATTCGTCACTAACTGAGAGAAACTGATCCATCACAAATTCGTCACAAATCCGTCACTAATCCGAAGGTGAGAGGGTGAAGGCGAAGGTGAAGATGAAGAAGGGGACGAAGACGAAGAGCCACGCACGGTGGGAAGGCCCCGCCGGCGCTCCGTGGTGGAGAACGATGAACTCCGTCAAAAATTTGCCGAAGTTTCTCCTAATTAGTGACGGATTAGAGACGGATTAGATTCTCCCAATTAGTGACGGATTAGTGACAGATTTGTGATCCGGTAATTAAAACCGTCAAAAATTTGACGGAACCGTCCAAAATGGACCAAATGTGATCCGATTTCAAATGTGAGGGACCGAAAAATTCAAAAGATAATGTTTGGACCAAAATAAAAAAACGCAATATGTTAAAGACCATTTTGGGACTTTAGTCTTCTAATAATACCTCTATTCCTAAAATATAAAAACTATTTTCATTTTAATTTATCCTTTAAAAATAGGAACCTTTTATATTTTATACTCCCTCCGTCCCATAGTAAATGTCATACTTTTATTTTTAGTTTGTCCCACAAAAGATGTCACATTTCCTCTTTTGAAAAAAGTTTCTCTCACATCAATTATAAAATTATATTTTCTCTCACAACTTAACACAGAAAACATCTCTTAAAATCTCGTGTCATCTCCCAAGTGTGCCATCTTCTTTGGAAAGGAGGGAATACTATTTAAGGAAGTGGAATCCACCACCACTTCCACTACCTTTTTTTCTTTATCTTTCTCACTTTACTCATTTCTCTCTAATCTCTTACCTTGCCAATTCTTCTCTAATACTTCACCAATTATATATTAAAGCTTGTATCACTTTAAAAGTTTCTATTTTTCAAGGACGGAGGTAGTAATTGTGCATAAAATTAGATAGTAGAATGTGAGGTCCACTTACGAAAAATTGTTAAAGTGAAATAAGACATTTATTGATAGTCGTACAAATAAGGAAATGAGTAAAGTGAGACATTTAATTAGGACCAAAGTGTATATAATGTCCTTCCACTCTCTTTTAAATTTCATAAACTTGATAAAACAAATACTCCTTCCATCCCTTAAATTTTGTCACATTCTTCCATTTTTGTCCGTCTCACAAAATTTGTCACATTTCACTTTTTACCATTTTAGGTAGTGGACCTAATATTTCACTAACCCATTCCCACTCACATTTTATTATGAAACAATATATAAAAGTAGGACTCACTCTCCATTAACTTTTTCAATTCACTTTAGGGTTTAGGGTTTAGAAAAAAAACATTTTATTATGAAACAAATATATAAAAGTAGGACCCACTCTCCATTAACTTTTTCAATTCACTTTCTATTACATTTCTTAAAATTTGTACCTAGTCAAAGTGTGACAAAATTTAAGAAACGAAGGGAGTAAATTCAAAGAAATTAAATAAGGGAGATTGCAAAATTGAGCCTGTAAATCCTAGAATTTAATACCAAAATCATTATTTAATTCACATATTCTTTATGATGCAATAATTAATGCATACGATGCTATGTTGATCAAACTTTAATGCAAATATAATATATTACTCCCTTCGTCCATGAATTGTTGACCAGTTTTTCTATTTTAGTCAATCCCTGAAATGTTATCCACTTTGCTTTTTTTTTCCTTTCTATTTTTGGTAAATAGTCCTCACCTTTTTATTATAAAACTAATATATAAATGTGGATCTCTCATTCCACTAACATTTTCAACTCACTTTTCTTTATATTTTTGAAAACTCGTGCTAAGTTAAACTTGGATAATATTTCATTGACAGAGGGAGTATATTTTATGGAGTGCTACTATAATTATATTCTTTATGCATTTTTAGTACTGCAAATATTAAAACCATAAGATGAAATTGATTGAACTGTAATCCAAATATTATGGTACATTAAGTATTATGAATGATGATTCATGAAGGAAAAGATAATATGAAAGGAAAGATATATACACACATCCATTTTTATAGAAATATGCTATATTTTCTTTTTCATTAGTCTCATAAAAATAATATGATTTTTTTTTCATTCTCTTTTACGTTATCATTTATGGATCATGCACTATACAATTTTAACTACTCCATCCGTCTCACTCAAAATGTCCACATTCTTGAGTAGCACAAAATTTTAGGAGGTTTTAGAGGTGTGTTAATGTCAAAACCAAGATGCAACTAAGTCTTTGTATTGAGACCTCTAATGATATACTACCTCCGTCCAACTCAAGATGGCCACATTCTTGAGTGGCTGATAAGGCTAATTTCGTGCATTGGTTAAAAGGTTAAATTCGTGCATTTGTTGGGTCTAACACATGTTTTAAGCCAGGTGTGTAGAAGGTTTTCGCCTGGTCCAGGAAAAGAAGAGTACATTTGCATGGTCCGAGGAAACTGGCGAATAAGTGAGCAATTTGGAGAAAATGACTAGACGGAGGAGACAACGAAGCTGAAGGGTAGAATGGAGATTTCTACGAAGGCTTCTAGAAGATCAACTCCGCGCCTATATAAAGAGGAGAGCATGTAATCTGAAAAAGGGGGACTCGGTGGAGGACTTGTGACCAGATTATAGCTCGTAGCTCACTCACTTTTACACACTTGGGGTGGAGGGGGAGGGGGAATGTTCGGGAATTTGTAGGGATTCGGTTCATTTCACCGGTAGTCAGTAGTTGGGTAACATCGTCCTTGTGGAGGACGAAGATACAATTTAATTGCTTTCGTTTTAATTTGCTATCGTGAATTTCACCGAGCTTCGTTGTTCGAAGCTCGGCCTTGTTTCTGTTGAATTTTCGTTGGTTTATGAAATTTCTCTTTTTCGTATTTGAGCTGCTGTTGATTTCGATTATGGATGCAAATTATTTGTAGTTTGATGTCGTTGCTGAGTTGGATCTTTGAATTTTGCGTTGGTTTACTGAGTTTGAGTGGAATTATTGGAAGCTTGTGTTGATCGGGGCAGATCTGTTGAAATCAGAAGTTATGGAGCCTCAGTATGGCCACCAGACAGAGCTAACATCAGTAAAATTACTTTAAGATCTGGGCGAGGTTATGACGGTCCAGCGATGAGGAAGGAGGAAGAAATGCCTTCCGTGAAAGGCAATGAAAAGAAGGATCTAATTCCTAAGTCCAAGAATTCGGAAGCAGAGGGTTCTAGGAATAGAGATGACCTTCAGGCAAGTGATCTGGGGAGACCTTTACCAAGTATGGCTGAACCATTTTTCCTAGACCCAAAGCCATGAGTAGAGAATGAATTAGCAAAGAAGGAAACATGCAAACTTTCAGCTGGAGATTCTACGGGTGCAGCGAAACAAGTGAAACCGTTCCCGCACCGAGGAGAGGCTAAGAAAAAGAGGGATGAGCCTGTGGATTTTATGGACATTTTTGGGAAATTGGAGATCAACTTACCATTTCTGCAAGCTTTGAAATTGCCGATATTCAGTAAGTTCATCAAGGAATTCATAGCTGGTAAGACCAGACCCAGCAGGAAGATTCTGATTGGAGAGAATGTGTCGGCAGTGATCCAAAAGCGAAGAATGCCCTCGAAATGCACTGATCCAGGTATGTTTACCTTACCTATTTCCATCGGTGATGTAAAAATTGAGCATGCCATGTGTAATCTAGGGGCATCGATAAATGTTTTACCGCTTTCCATTTACAAAAAGCTGGTAGGAGTAGGGATGGTAGATACAAAGGTGGTAATCCAACTGGCGGATAGGTCGTGCATTTGTCCGGAAGGAGTTTTAGAAAATGTTGTCGTCAAAGTGCATGATTTTCTATATCCGGCCGATTTTCATGTTATTAAAATGAGTGATAATGATTCTGCTGAGTCTAGCGGCGTGCTTCTAGGAAGACCTTTCCTCCGTACCGCTAAGACCATAATTGATATTTTTGATGAGACCATATGCCTGGACTATAATGGGGAGAAATATACGTTTAGCATAGATGAGGCACTGAGGAAACCGCTAGATGTTGAAAATTTGCATGCTATCGATGTTATTAACCCCCTGGTCTAGGAATATCTTGAGACTGAGCTGATGCAGGAGCAGGTGGTTAATTCAGAATTAAGTCACTCTATTGACAGAGAGGTAGCTGGATGGTGCGAGGCAATGCACACAAGGGAATTATCGGATGAAGAGTTGGCCGAAGCTATTTCGGAGTTCTGGACGAATCCAAAGTCAGCTAGGTCAAGAGGATCAGCTCATGTGGCTAGTATGGAAAATTCTCCCAGGTCTGGGAAGGGAATGAAAACTGATGAAGGAAATGGTCCCTTGCCCCAGGAAACAAGCACTCCCAAGAAAGAATTGAAGACGCTTCCACTAGGACTCAAGTATGCCTATCTAGAAGAGAATGAGACCTTTTCGGTCATCGTCAACAGCAACTTGACCGAGGAACAGGAAAACGAGTTGCTTGAGGTAATCAGAAAGAATAAGAAGGCGATAGGATGGACTCTCTCAGACCTAGTAGGAATCAGTCCTGATCTTTTGCATGCACCACATTAGGCTGGAGGAAGGTGCAAAAGCCTGTAGAGACCCCCAACATAAGCTGAATCCGAACATGAGAGAGGAAGTTCTGAAGGAAGTTTTGAAACTGCTTTCGCTGGGTATCATTTACTCTATCCCAGATAGTGAATGGGTCAGCCCGGTTCATATGGTACCTAAAAAGTCAGGGATACAGGTAGTTAAGAATGATAAGAATGAATTGGTGCCCACTCGACTTGTCACTGGGTGGAGGATGTGCATCGATTATAGGAAACTAAATGAAGCAACCAAGAAAGATCATTTTCCATTACCTTTCATTGATAAGATGCTAGAGAGGTTGACTGGAAAATAATATTTTTGTTTCCTTGACGGATATAGTGGATACTTCCAGATCTATGTAGATCCCGAAGATCAAGAGAAGACTAGTTTTACTTGCCCTTTTGGCACGTACGCTTATAGAAGGATGCCGTTTGGGCTGTGCAATGTGCCAGACACTTTTCAACGGTGCATGATGAGTATTTTCTCGGATCTGCTGGAGGATTGCATCAAGATTTTCATGGATGATTTCACCGTATATGGGAACTATTTCGATTCCTGTTTAGCAAGTTTGGACGTAGTATTGAGGAGATGTCGGGAGAAGAATTTAGTCCTCAACTTTGAAAAATGTCTCTTCATGGTGCCCAAGGGAATCGTCCTGGGGCATGTAGTCTCAGAGAAGGGCATACAGGTGGACCCAGCAAAGGTCGATGTGATTTCGAAATTGCCTTACCCTACGAATCAGAAAGAAGTTAGGGGATTCCTAGGGCATGCGGGGTTTTACAGAAGATTCATAAAGGATTTTGCGAAGATTGCTCAGCCGCTCACCCATTTGTTGCATAATGATGTTGATTTCGTTTTCGACGAGGAGTGTAAGGAGGCTTTTCAACTACTGAAAGATAAATTAGTATCTGCCCCTATTATCAGAGTACCTGACTGGAGTCTACCGTTTGAAATAATGTGTGATGCAAGCGACTACGCAGTGGGGGCGGTACTAGGTCAAAGAATCGATGGTAAAAGTTACGTGATTTTCTATGCCTCGAAGACACTCAACCAGGCCCAGAAGAACTATGACACAACGGAGAAGGAAATGCTGGCAGCGGTGTACTCATTTGAGAAATTTCGCCCATATTTGCTGGGGTCGAGAGTGATAGTCTTCACGGACCACGCGGCTATCAAGTACTTGCTGGCGAAGAAAGAACCTAAGCCGAGGTTGATCCGTTGGGTGTTACTTTTGCAGGAATTTGATTGGGAAGTCAGAGACAAGAAGGGTACAGAAAATAAAGTGGCTGACCATCTGAGTAGGATTTTCCAGGGGAAAACAGACGAAGCTATACCTGATGCATTCCCTGAGGTGCATTTGTACTACATAGGGAAATTTCCTAGGCCTATCAGCTGGGAAGCGATAATGGCGATAACAGGTCCAAGAGATACTGAGAGAGGAAAATGTCAATTGAATGCTGAACCATGGTTCGCGGACCTGGCAAATTACTTAGTCACAGGAGAGGTGCCCAGTTCACATGAAATCTCCCGGGCCCAGAAGATGAAGCTCAAGAGCGAGGCCAAGTATTACTACTGGGACGACCCTTACTTGTGGAGAATGAGAGCTGATCAGGTAATTCAGAGATGTATCCCCGAATAGGAACATAGAGACATGCTTAATCATTTCCATGCATTGGCGTGTGGAGGTCATTTTGGACCAAGGAAGACTGCGAGGAAAGTCCTAGACAATGGATTTTATTGGCATTCGCTACACAAGGACGCTTTTGAATTCTGTCAGAACTGTGAAAGGTGCCAGCAAACGGGAGGAATTTCTAAGCGAGATGAAATGCCGCAATTCCCAGTGATTGTCTGCGAGATTTTCGACGTCTGGGGGATGGACTTCATGGGTCCATTTCCATCTTCATATGAGAATAATTATATCCTTGTGGTTGTAGATTATGTTTCGAAATGGATAGAAGCAAAGGCTACCACTTCATGTAAAGCCAAAGAGGTGGCCAAGTTCCTTAGAGCCAACATTTTCAACAGGTACGGAGTGCCGCGTGCGATTATTTCTGACCAAGGGACGCACTTATGTAATAGAACAATAGAAGCTCTGATGAGGAAATATGAGGTCCACCACAGGCTTTCTACCCTATATCATCCTCAGTCTAATGGACAGGCCGAGATCTCCAACAGGGAGATAAAAGGCGATATTGGAGAAAACGGTGAATCCGTCAAGGAAGGACTGGAGTAAGAGACTTGGAGATGCATTTGAAGGGGTTGGCAGCGGAAGCGTGCAAGAATTACCGATCACATAAATTTGATCTATTTAGCTGATTATTTAGACAAATTCTATTCGCGTAATTATCACATGTATCATGCTCTTAAAATCATGCTTTAGAATATAAAATCCCTAAAACATGCATACTACGGAGTTAGCCAAATTACCTCGTTGATTCGATCAAGAATCGAAGATAGCTTGCGTCTTCTCCACGTGAAGATCTTCAGTACTCGACCTCGAACCTTCTGACTGGTGTCCCGGACTATACACTGATATTTGTGTGGGCAAATCTCACCAACGTACTAGGACTTGAATAACGAAGACAGAAACTGCTCACGGAGGAAGCACAAATTTCGAACTCTCTCTCTCTAGAGGGGGACAAAAATTTTGATAGAAAAAAAGTGTATTTTCTGTCTCCTTTATTCTCCTATTTATATAAGTCACATATTGGGCCCAGTCAGGGATCTAAGGAAGAATTAGGATCAGGCCTCACCCAATTAGCTTTTTACTAATTAAATTGAACCCACAATTTAATATAAGCTTATATTGGAATATTACAAGTAGCCACTACAGAAGTAATATTGCACTGCCTTCCAAATCCGAAATTACAAGTATTCCGGGTTTCCTTTAATTGCATTTAATTTATTTCCCGCGCTTAAGATAGAAACATCCATTAATTAATTATTGTCTGCTATGGACTTAATTAATTAACATATTTTAATCTCCAAGAGTGGACTTAGCAAGAAACTCTTATTTATTATTCATAGAGTAATTAAACTCCAACTAACTAGGTTCCGAATAATAAAACCTTGTTTCGAGTTCCTCTTGTGGATCTTTGATAAGGCTAATTTCATGCATCGGTCTAGGGGTTTTATTTCGTGAAATTACTGGGTCTAACGCATGTTTTAAGCCAGGTGTGTGAAGGTTTTCGCTAGATCCAGGAAAAGAAGAGGACGCTTGCATAGTCCTAGGAAACTGGCGAAAGAGCGGACATTATGAAAGAAATTGCTTGACGGAGGAAGCCTCGGAGTTGAAGGGTAGAATAGAGATTTCTACGAAGACTCTAGAAGGCTATGTCCGCATCTATAAAAGGAAGAAGCATGCAAGCTGGAGGGACCTTTTCGGTGGAGGCCTCACGAACAGCCTGTTGCTCAGTTCACATTTCACATACTTGGTTCTAATTCGCGGAGGATCTCGGGTTCGCGCTGGGGTTCACATTTAGCTTTCCGATAGTGCTTGTGGGTTGTAACACCGTCCTTCTCTGGGGCGAAGAAACAATTTATTTCTGTTTTCTTTTTGTTTCTGCTGAATTCGCCGAGCTTCGCTGTTCGAAGCTCGGTCCTCTTTTGTTTCTGGATATTTCTCTACTTTTATGCAAGTTTCGTTTTCGCTTACGTAGATCGTGATGACTTTTGATGATTGATTGTGTTTACTTGAATTCTGGAGTTGGATTGTTGGAGTTGGTTGTTTTCGTGGTTATTTTCTGGATTATTGCAGGTTAATGGTGAGATATGGAAGAATGGAGTTTGTTTGTGGATGAATCGGGGTTTTGTTTTGCTGATGTTGTGGAGTTGTTTGTGATTGTGGAATCTGGAGTTGATCGGAGCAGATCTGTGAGAATCGGAGTTATGGAGTTGATTTTGTTGGTTGTTGAGTTCGGATGGCTTGGATCCGGAGTGGATTAAGCTTCTGAAGTAATTCTGAGCAGGAGTGTTTTAATTTTATGCCTAGCTTACGTGTTTTCATTTCGTTTCGCCTAGTTTACGTAGATCTGATGTATTTCCGATTCATAGCAAGTTTCCGGAGTCCAAATCTTTATATTCTGTTTGAATTTAGGAGTGTGTTATGTTTTCTTCATCTGCGAGTTTAGTTTAGTTGCGAAGGTGCATGTCGTAGTTAGCTGGAGCATGGGTTGGTTATCTGCAGCTTTTTACCGTACTTGCTATTTTTCGAAATATGGTCCCCACTGTTAGTTGCTTACTGTTTAGCTAGATTAGGTAGTCGTTTACTTAGTCTAGGGGGTAATTGGGTCTGTCGGTATTGATGTTTGACTCCAGTAAGTTTTCTGTGTCCTAGGTCTAGCGTTTACATTTCTTGCCTAGATCTAGTGGTAGTTTAAATCTCAACCCCTTTGTGTGGCAGCAGCCGTTCGTTTCCATAGTCTCTTAGCACTACTTTGCGAATCCATCTCTGTGGGATCGACCCCACTTCCGTATACTAATTCATAGTATTCGGGTTGAGGGATTTATTTTTGAAGAGGAGTCGAGTGTGTCCAACGACAAAAACACTGTAGTTCTCTAGAGTTCCTGGACCCAGTGATCCAGCGGATTTAAGGAGCGTTGTGTCTGGACCGAGCTTTGCATTAATTCTCATATGTGCACACTCGCTTACTCCTGAGTCTAGTCATTCGACATTAGAGTCGAGCGATTACACCCCACTTCAAATGGCGCCGTTGCCGGGGATGGATGGCGTGCTTAGTGTTAGTGTTCAGAGTCTGTGGTGTAAATAGTTTTGATTTGTTTTCTTTCTCTTTTGTTTGCAGTTTATGAGCAGAGGCTCAAGATCTACCTACTGGAGCAACTCATCTGGGTGGAAACACGGCCAGTTTGATTGGCGGGGTAAGGATACAGTCTCTACTGTGACCACCAGATCAGGGTTCACCACGGGAGATCCATTTCCGAGTGAATCCACTAGCGACGAATCTTGGACGTCATCAGGACGCGAAGATCCAGAATCACCACCCGAATAAAAAATAGAGTCAGAAACAGGGGAAGCAGAGGAAGTAGTCATGGCGCAGGTGGTAGACCCGGATCCAGAAATCGGCTCTCTAACTGCCCATTTAGATGGAGAACCAGCTCAAGCTATAGTGATGAATCCACGCCAGAGGGCTATCGAGATCAAGACAAACGTACTCGACATCTTGCCGACGTTCTCTAGGCGTAGAAATGAGTGCCCGTATGAGTTCTTAAATGAATTCAGTAAATTATGTGGTATTCAGAAGAGGCCGAATGATGCAACAGAGGAGGATTATCGCCTACGAGCGATTCCGTTCACCTTGAAGGGGGAAGCTAATACGTGGCTATTGAGGTTGCCTCCGGATTCTATCCGTACGTGGAGGGACTTCAAGTTAGAATTCTTAGATTATTTCTTCCCATCCAACAAGACGAATGCACTTAAGAAATAAATACTAGAGTGTAAGCAAGATTACGATGAATCGTTGAGTCAGTATTGGTCGAGATTTAAGGGGTTGTTGGATGCATGCCCGAATCACCGAATGATAGAGGCAGAGACCTACTCTCTGTTTTACGAAGGAGCCACTCCCGAGTCAAAGGACTTAATGAACTCCTCGGGTGGGGGAAATTTCACAAGAAAAAGGGGAAGTGAGGCAAGAGAGATCCTAGGGAAGTTGATTGACGCTAAGAAGGCGTACGATAACCCTAGGAATGCAGTGAGAAGAGGATCGGTGCATGCTGTGAGAGAACAAGAAGATGACAAAGTCGAAGCAAGGATGGATAGGCTCGAGAAGGCTCTTTTGAACGCGATTGAAAAGGCGATTCTACTGGCTTCACAAGGGAAGGAGAAATCTCCTGGTCCAGGAGATAATCGAATTCAACAATATTACGGGACCCAGGAAGGAGATTATCAGGCCCAGGTCAATGCAATGGGAAGTTGGAATCCCGATGGGAGCTGGAATCCATGGAGACAGAGAGATGCGCCCTGGAGAAACCATCCAAATTTCAGATGGACTGACAATGAACAGAATCAGCCGGCACCGCAACAAAGTCAGCAGTTTGCACCTCAGCCCGAAAGACAAGGTAATTGGCCAGGAAGGAATCAAGAGGGGCAGGGCAACTGGATTAATCGGAGTCAAGGAGACCACTCGAACTGGGGAAACAGGAATCAGAGCAGTCAAGGGAACTCTTATGTACCCCCCACACCAAAGGAATTTTCAGAACAATTACCAGGGCGAAGGAAATCAATACAATAACTCTTCAGGCGGTCAAGGAAACGCTCGTCAGAATCAAGCAAGTGGACCGACTCTAAGTATCGGCCCAGGACCCAGTCAGCCACCGAAACCACCAAAAAGTATCGATGATATGGTGCACGACCTCGTCAGTTCTCAGCAACATATGCAAAACAACCTGCAATCGAACATTGACGTAGTGCACAAGCTTCAAGATGCTCAACAGGAGCAGAAAACAGCCATGGATATGCTGGCTAAGCAATTGTCCCGGATAGCTACTTCTTTGCGTGATATGAGGGGAAATGAAGGGAAGATTCCCGCCTCCGTAAGGCCACCGGACAGAGCTAATATAAGTCAGATTACCTTGAGATCTGGGAAGGGATATGATGGGCCAGTGGTAAGAACAAGGGAGGTGACAGATCCCAGGGAAGACAGGGAAGAAGAGGATACAATTCCTAGGCTAAGACACTTGGAGGGAGGAAGTCCCTTGGTCAAGGATGACCTTAAGACAGGAGATTTAGAGAAACCTTTGCCTAGATCAACTGAACCATTCTTCCTCGACCCAGAGCCAGAGTTGGAAGATGAGGCAGTGGGAAAAGAAACTGGGGAGTTATCAGCTGAAAGTTCTACCGGAGCAGGGAAGCGACTGAAACCCTTTCCGAGTCGGGGGGAAGCCAAGAAACAGAAGGAAGAACCGGAAGACTTCATGGACATTTTTGGGAAGTTGGAAATCAATCTGTCATTCTTACAGGCCCTGAAAATGCCAGTCTTTAGCAAGTTCATCAAGGAATTTATAGCTAGGAAGGCTAGGCCCAGTGGGAAAATTCTGATAGGCGAGAACGTCTCCGCAGTGATTCAGAAGAGGAAGATGCCTTCAAAATGCAATGACCCAGGTATGTTCACCTTGCCCATCTCTATTGGTGATGTGAGAATCGAGCACGCTATGTGTGATTTGGGTGCGTCGATAAATGTGTTACCACTTCCATATACAAGAAATTAGTGGGGGTATGCATGGTAGATACGAGGGTTGTGATTCAACTGGCGGACAGGTCATGCATCTGTCCTGAAGGGGTGCTTGAGAATGTGATAGTCAAGGTACATGACTTTTTGTACCCTGCTGATTTCCATGTGATTAAGATGAGTGATAATGAGTCTGCAGAGTCGGGCGGAGTACTTTTAGGGAGACCCTTCCTACGTACCGCTAAGACTATCATTGATGTTTTTGATGGAACAATTTGCCTTGATTATAATGGGGAGAAATACACATTCAGCATTGATGAGGCAATGAAGAAACCTCTTGACGTTGAAAATTTGCACGCTACAGATGTTATTAACCCTTTGGTCTAAGAATACCTTGAGACGGAATTAATGCAGGAACAGATTGAGAACTCCGGGATGAGTCATGCCATTGATAGAGAAGTGGCCAGTTGGTGTCAAGCAATGAACACAAGCGAGTTATCCGATGAGGAGCTAGCTGAAGCAATTCTAAAATTCTGTGCAAATCCGGAGCTAGCTAGGTCAAGGAATACACCTTATGTGGCGAGTGTGGAAGGTTCTGCTGGGTCAAGGAAGGGAATGACAACGGAAGAAACAGAGAAAAATCCCTTGCCCTAGGAAAAAGATGTTCCCAAGAAAGAATTGAAAACACTTCCACCAGGCCTGAAGTATGCTTATCTAGAGGAGAACGAAACTTTCCCTGTGATTATCAACAGCAGCTTGACCGAGGGACAAGAAGAGGGACTGCTGAAGGTAATCCGAAGAAACAAGAAGGCTATTGGGTGGACACTCTCTGACCTGGTAGGAATTAGTCCAGATTTGTGCATGCATCACATCCGCTTGGAGGAAGGAGCAAAAGCCTGCAGAGATCCTCAACGCAAATTGAATCCTAACATGAGGGAGGAAGTGCTGAAAGAAGTATTGAAACTACTCTCCCTAGGAATCATTTATTCCATACCAGACAGTGAATGGGTGAGTCCAGTCCATATGGTACCCAAGAAGTCAGGAATACAGGTGGTCAAGAACGACAAGAATGAATTGGTGCCTACCAGACTAGTTACTGGGTGAAGGATGTGCATCGATTATAGGAAGTTAAATGAAGCGACCAAGAAAGACCATTTCCCTCTACCTTTCATTGACCAGATGCTGGAGAGGCTAGCAGGCAAGCAATACTTCTGTTTCCTAGACGGGTATAGTGGGTATTTTCAAATCTATGTGGATCCCGAGGACCAGGAGAAGACAACTTCACGTGTCCTTTCGGCACGTACGCTTAAAGGAGGATGCCGTTTGGCCTGTGCAATGCGCCAGGCGGTGTATGATGAGTATCTTCTTGGATCTTTTGGAGGACTGCATCGAGATTTTTATGGACGACTTCACTGTGTACGGGAATTCATTTGACTCATGTTTGGCTAGTTTGGATATAGTATTGAGAAGGTGCCAGGAAAAACATTTGGTTTTGAACTTCGAGAAATGCCACTTTATGGTCCCTGAGGGAATTGTCCTAGGGCACGTAGTCTCGGAAAGAGATATACAGGTAGACCAGGCAAAGATTGAGGTGATCTCAAAACTGCCTAACCCGACGAATCAGAAGGAGGTGAGAGGATTCCTAGGGCATGCAGGATTTCTATAGGAGGTTCATAAAAGATTTGGCAAAAAGTTGCTCAGCCACTCACCCACTTGTTGCATAACGATGTTGATTTTATCTTTGATGAGGTAATGCAAAAAGGCTTTTCAGTTGTTAAAAGACAGGCTAGTATCTGCGCCTATTATTAGAGCGCCCGACTGGAATCTACCCTTTGAGATTATGTGTGACGCAAGCGATTATGCCGTGGGAGCGGTGCTAGGTCAAAGAGTTGATGGGAAAAGCTATGTGATCTTTTATGCTTCAAAAACGCTAAATCAAGCTCAGAGAAATTATGACACTACTGAAAAAGAAATGCTGGCGGTAGTATAGTCATTTGAGAAATTTCGCCCGTACTTGCTTGGGTCGAGGGTGATAGTCTTCACCGACCACGCGGCTATAAAGTACCTGTTGGCAAAGAAAGAATCTAAGCCGAGATTAATCCGATGGGTGTTGCTTTTGCAGGAATTTGATTGGGAAGTCAGAGACAAAAAGGGAACAGAAAATAAAGTAGCCGATCATCTGAGCAGGATATTTCAAGGGGAGACCGAGGAAGCAATACCGGATGCATTCCCAGAGGACATTTGAACTACGTAAAAAAATTCCTCGACCTATCAGCTGGGAAGAGATTATGGTGTTAACAGGTCCAGGGGATGCCGAAAAAGGGAAATGTCATCAAAACGCTGAGCCATGGTTCGCAGACCTGGCAAATTACTTAGTCACTGGAGAGGTGCCCAGTTCGCAAGTAATTTCCCAGGCCCAGAAGATGAAATTGAAAAGCGAGGCCAAGTACTATTTCTGGGATGACCCGTATTTGTGGCGAATGGGAGCCGACCAAGTAATCCGGAGGTGTATTCCGGAGTGGGAACAGAGGGATGTGTTGAATCATTGCCATGCCCTAGCTTGTGGAGGTCACTTTGGACCTAGGAAGACCGCAAGGAAGGTGTTAGATAGTGGTTTTTACTGGCCTACATTGCATAAGGATGCGTTCGAGTTTTGTCAGAATTGTGAGAGGTGTCAACAGACTGGGGGAATCTCCAGAAGAGATGAAATGCCGCAAGTCCCGGTGATCGTTTGTGAAATTTTCGATGTTTGGGGAATGGACTTCATGGGTCCATTCCCATCTTCATACGGGAATACATACATACTAGTGGCAGTGGATTATGTTTCGAAATGGATAGAAGCCAAGGCGACCACATCTTGCGAAGCTAAGGAGGTATCGAAGTTTCTTAGAGCTAATATCTTCAATCGGTACGGAGTGCCCAGAGCTATAATATCTGACAATGGGACGCATTTCCGCAACCGGACTATTGAAGCTTTGATGAGAAAGTATGGCGTCCACCACAGACTGTCTACACCTTATCATCCTCAATCTAACGGCCAGGCGGAAATATCCAACAGAGAGATAAAGGCGATACTGGAAAAGACGGTTAATCCGTCTAGAAAAGACTGGAGTAAGAGGCTTGGAGACGCACTATGGGCTTACCGGACGGCGTACAAGACGCCTATTGGGAATGTCACCATATAGGCTTGTGTTCGGCAAAATGTGTCACTTGCCCGTGGGAGTAGAACACCGAGCATATTGGGCGGTCAAGGAGATAAACATGAGATCCGAATCTTGCGAGGAAGAGAGGAAATTGCAGCTGCAGGAGTTGGAGGAGCTAAGGCTGGAGTCATATGAATCGGCAATGTGGTACAAAGAAAAAACAAGACTTTGGCATGACAAGAACCTCCGAGTCAAGGAATTGCAAGTTGGGCAGAAAGTTCTCCTATTCCAATCCCGGCTCAAGTTGATGCCTGGTAAGCTGAAGTCCAAATGGGTCGGACCATACACTGTTGTGAGTCTTCGTGCAAATGGAGCAGTAGAGATCCAGGGAAGTGCTCCAAACTCTACTCCATTTCTTGTCAATGGCCATAGGGTGAAGGTATTTAGGGATAATTCGGAGATGTGTGTAGTGGACGAAATGCCACTACGCGCACTCCCTGATATCGCCTAATCGGTCTGGGAAGTGAGTGTTCTTAGAGAATTTCCTAGGTCCAGTATCCAAGAAGTTTTAACATGACCTGACCTAGGGAATCTTGAGAACACCTGAACGTAAAATATAAATATTTAATCGCTTTCTTTAAAATCAAGAAAAACCCAAACAAATCAGAAAAAATTAATCTTCCAAAATATTTTCGAAAATACTAGACTCCTTAAGGAATGTTTTTGATACTGTAATATCCTAGACCCGGGGAGTCTGGCGTTTCATTTTTTTTAGTTTAATGTTTTTTCTCTAAGTGTGATTTTGCAGAAGGAAGTTACTTGGGCAGGGAATTGAGAAGTAAAATTTTGGAGGGAGTTGGCACCGGTTCGGATTTCAAAAGATACCTTTATGGAGGCGTACAGTCGCTGGCGTCATGCCTGCAACCCACCTGCAAAAACAGTCCTCGCCCATTACTTATCGGATAATACCGTGTTCTTTATTTTTACTTACTTACTCCCCCCTCCACTTACTTACTCTTCTCTCTACATCCCAGATTCTCTCTAGGTTTTCTTTTCTAACCCTAATCGAAGAAGTTTTCGTCCAAGTCTTTGTCAAAAAAAAAAGGAAATTTTTTCTGCAGAATTCTCCATGGATAACAAGCAAAGTGCCGGGGAACACCTCAGGATCCGCCGATTCAAGTGCGGCGGCGTTTATGGCAGACATGCTACAAAAATTTGGGGGACCAGAAAAAGGCGATGGAGGCGTTTGCCATGTTCGCGGCTGTAATGGGGAAATCCGTACCAACTGCCTCAACATCCTCCGCACCACCACCAGAGGACCGTCGCAAGAAACCCACGTGCGCCGGAGCCGTCGCATGAACCCACTGCCCGCCGTCTCAGAACCCAACCGCTGCAGAAACTCGCGAAGACGAAGCAGATCTGGCCGCAGGGGTTGGAGTTGTTGGCCGTAAGTGCACCCAGGTTAGGATCTGCCACTGAGGGGGGAAACCCCTGTTTTAGAGGATAGAGGGTGGTGTTTCTGAGGGAACCTGTTACTGAGGTGTGAGGGGGAAACCCCTGTTTTGGAGGAGTTTGTGAGGGGGAAACCCCTGTTGATGAGTTGAAATTCCAGAGGGCAACGAAGCCCTAGATGCTGAAAGAAATGTGGAGGGGAAACCCCAGAAGTGGTTGGGGGCGACGAAGCCCTAATTACTGAGGAAGATGTCAGAGAGGGGGAAACCCCTGAGAAGTCTGCGGGTACAGAACCCACGTTGGAGAAGGTTTGGAGGGGATAGGAGACCCCTGTTTATTTTTCAGGGGCAACCCATTGTTGAACGAGGAAGGAGAAGCCCTCGGTGCTGAGAATGTCCAAGAACCCGTCGATGTCGGGTTGGATTTGATAGTGGATCTGACTGATGTCCCGAAGGGACCGATTCACCGGTTAACGCAAGGGAAGCGCGGAGACAGGCTCGTCGGAGCCTGCTTGATGAGATAGATGAAACCGTCCAGCAGACGGAGGAAGAAATGCTGGGGTCCTGAAGCCACAGCACCTGAACAGGCAGAATCTCCCAGACCGAGCAGAGGGGAGAGTGATGCAGAGGAACGCTGCCATGCGGCCGAGAAGAAAAGGAAGGGGAAACAAATTGCTCCTTCCAAGACCAAGAAGGCGAAGGGAAAATCCACTGAATCCCCACTTCCTCTACCTGCCAAGGTACCATACGCTGTAGAGCCCGAGGATTCTGCTGGGTCTAGTGAGTCTGAAGAAGAACAAGAAGAGGAGCTCAACTTTGAGCCAACTGAGATCTGGATTACAAGCAAGCTCCTGGACGAGATGAGAAAGTTTGACGACCCGAAACGCGCAACCATCCACAAGGAGAAGAGTGCCCAGGGCAAGTACGCTAAGTCTGGAAAAATGTACAGCTCATCGGAGCTCAAGCACATCGCTTGCAATGATGAATTCCGAACTTATATCGACGCAATCGGCTTTGATTGGTTGCTCAAGCACAACACCGCCGAAGTTCCAATCGACCTGACAAGGGAAATTTTCTCCACCTTCCGATTTAAGTCCACCCCGATCTGGATGCTGACTCCATCAAATTCCGGCTCTTCAATGAAGAGCATGTGATGAGCATCTGTGAATGGACTCTACGGATGGGACTGCTTACGCGCACAGAGGATGATGAGGGTTTGTGGACGAGAGAATGATTGGTCCGCCGAAGCTGACGCCGGGATTCAAGACAGAACGCATGGGAGTTTGTGGCTCACCCTAGGGTAGGTCAGTTCAAAACCAGCTGGTCGAAGGCCCACCATATTGAGAACAGGGTCCTGCGATTCGCCCAGACCTTCATTAGCTACAACCTGATGGGCACAGCTAACAACGCTCTGACGACCCCCGACTTGTTTTACTTGGTGCATGGCCAAGGGAGTACGTGTTCACTTGGGCTATTGTTAGCCCAAGCCTGCCATCAAGTGACAGCCAACCCTTCCCGACATCTTTACACATGCCACCTTCTAGGGGCTTACCTGCAACGCAACGTTATTATGAAATCCACAAGTCCTGCAGAGAAGTGAAGATGTGTCCTACCCCGGAGGTGTTCACGTGGACTATTTTTTCAATAAGGGGCTGCTCATTACACAGGGAAAGGACGTGTGCTTTTATGAGGTTGTCAGTCGGAGGCGCAGACGAAGCAGGAGCCTGAGATGGTGGAGGCGAAGGATACTGCTGACAATGGAAGCCGGAGCCAGGATAGAAGAGAAGAAGTAAGGAAAGAGGTTGGATGGATGAGGTCAGAGATGAAAATGGTTTTTGGGGGATTGTGGCCCTACGGGGTAAAGGAAGGGACCGTGCTGAGGATGCAGAAGTCAGAAAGTTAGTTGAGGAAGTGAGAAGCGACGTAGAGAATGTGAGGACGGAGGTAATCGGTGTACGAAAAGAAGTGGACGGAGATACGGAGGGAAATGGGGAGAAGTAGAGAGGAGGTCGTAGCCCTGAAGGGGCGTATCACCGACTTAGTGGCAGAATCGTCAAGGCGTTCCGACAGGATGGCGGAGGCCGTCGCACTGATGATGAAGAGATGACGAAGTGGCTTTCAAGCGAAGTTCCCCGAGACACCGATGGGACCTTCCTGAACTAGCGGCGATTCCAAGACGCCGGGTCAAGGGAGTCTAGCTGTGCAGAAGCCGCCACAAGCCCAAAGGCCTCAGACCACCCCGTCTTCCTCCAGGCCTGTACTTTTGAGGAAAACCGTACCCCGACCCACAGAAGATCAGAAGGAGACGCCGGAGTCACCGGCAAGAAAGAAAGTTAAAATGACCCACACCAGTGCCACCCAAGTCTGGCTCCCGCGGGGGCCAGAACCCGAATTGAATTTACCCCAGAACCAAGTAACTTTTACTTTTCTGTCTTTTACTTTTCGTTTTTTCTTCG